>NC_090050.1:12633351-12770851 GCF_038355195.1 Osmerus mordax
CCGGGCTGAGCCCCTGGGAACCGGAGGGGTCGACCCCCCCAGGGCAGATCCAAGTCCCTGTGTTTTAGCTGTGACAATACTGAGATTATTCCAGGGCACTGAAGCCTGTCTGAGGCTGTCTGAGTCACAATGGAGGGTGTTTGACTGGAGCGGCTTAGCCTTAAGACTGGGAGATAGCAGGCACCTCTCTCATGGATTCCCAAGGAGGAGAGATCTCTTACTCCTTCCATCTTTCTCCTCTCTTCTCTCTCTGTCTATCTCTCTTTCTGTTTTACTGACACACATCAACCCTGGCTACAGGCTCCCCATCTCTATCCCTCTTTCTCCCCCCCCCCCCCCCCCCCACACATTCTCTCTCGCTCGCTCCAGTCTGACACAGGCAATCCGTCTGTGAGTTACAGATGCTTTGCACCTTAAGTGCTATGTATTTTACGATGAACATGTACTAAACGTGTCCTGATAGTAGAACAAATATGCCTGGAGGCGCTCAGGGTTGAATGACCTTTGACCTTGAGCGTGTGCTGTGTCTGTGAGTTAGCTACCTGTTGGGACCTGAGTGTTGCACCTGTGACCCTGGGAGGAGTCAGCCAGCAGCCAGGGACGATGTATGTATGTATGTGTGTATGTGTAAGAGAGAGAGAGAGAGAGAGAGAGAGAGAGAGAGAGAGAGAGAGAGAGAGAGATAGTGAGAGAGAGAGAGAGAGAGAGAGAGAGAGAGAGAGAGAGAGAGAGAGAGAGAGAGAGAGAGAGAGAGAGAGAGAGAGAGAGAGAGAGAGAGAGAGAGAGAGAGCTAAGAGATGAATACACAGTAAGTCTGCCATCCATCAACCACAGCCACATTTGAGCAGTGATGTCACCACAACCGTTGTCTCAGCCACGATCTGCCGTTGGTGTCGTTCTCGCCAGTGATACGATGACAGGGACGATATCAGATATCAAAAGAGAAGCCAGAGGATCAGACTCATCCCAGGGGCTCTCTGAGCCTCCACCAGGAGAGGGGAACCCTGTCCTCCTAGATATCCATCAGATCACCCCCAGCCCCCCTCACAACACATAAGGGGGAGAGAATGGGCCCTGGGGTGGGGTGGTAGGGGGGGTGAGATGGAGAGCCAGGGAGATGTGTTGCAGGTGTTGGAGACAGAGATAATCAGTGAGGTATGGGATTGTGTGCTAGGAGGGAAGAGGGAGAGGAAAGGAAAGAAGAGGAGAGGACAGAGATAAGTAGAAACAAACCCAGATAAGATGTATCTGGAAGACGACAGGAGATGAGGAATTGACGAGCTTCTCTCAAATGCTTCTACTCCTAAAGAGTCCCAGGCTGTCTACAAAGTGGAATATTCAGCTTCTCATTTATAGTTCTTTGAGGCAGCGGTGCTGTATGCTGATGAAGGCCACCCGTTATTGTTAAGATCATGAATGTCTGAAGACTGTTAGTGAACTCAGTGGAACATTCCAGCTCCCTCTGTGGTAGACTTCAGAGTCAGGCTGCAGAAAGGCAGAATGATACAACTCGGAAATAGTCTAGGAAAGAGGGAAAGGATGGAAGGGAGGAAGGAAGGAAGAAAGGAAAGAAGGAAGGAAGGGACCAGTCAGAACACTTGCAGAGCGACTAGGTAAAAAAGAATCTTACATGGCTGATTATTCTCTGATTGTATTTTGCAAACGCATGTCGCCTCAGATTCCCATATGTTTGCTGTTTGGAACCTGGCCAGTGCTCACCTTCCATCAGTCCAGCTGTAAGAACAGTCGCTTAATGAACAGTCACAGTCGGAGCCCCTGTGCTACCTAAACTACCCTCCTCTCCCTCATTCACCCTCCCCTCCCCAGCCTACCCTTCCCAGTCCTGTCCTCCCCCACCCCACCTCCCCTCCCCAGCCCCTGTCCTCCCCCTCCTGTACCCTCCCCAGCCTACCCTCCCCAGCCTACCCTTCCCAGTCCCTATCCTCCCCCACCCCCACCTCCCCTCCCCAGCCCCCTGTCCTCCCCTCCTGTACCCTCCCCTACCCTCCCTCGCCTACCTCCCCCACCCACCTTCCCTAGGCCCTGTCCTACAGGGTTAGGAACCCTCCCCAGCCCAGGCAGGTCTACAATTAGCAGAGATTAGAGAGCGTTGCAGGAGGCTGCTAGCATGCTGGCCCTCTCATTAGAGATGACTGGGACTCTGCATGAATGTTTTGGCACGGACTCTGATGTTGCTTACTCCCATGCACACAGCATTCTGACTGTACTGCAGGACGCCGGGGGCTCAGGTTAGCCCTGTTCGTCTCTGGGTTACTATTGTGTCTTACAACGAAATTCAAGAGGTTATTTTTGTCACCCTTAGACACACGTGCAAAACACGTGCACTTCCAACTCAGTCTTCGCGCCATAGCCGCTACCACACACTGCCGCGCAGAAACCAAGCAGGTAAGAGGCAGGAGAGAGACAAGAGAAACACAGAAAAAGGAGAGAGGAGAAATGGAGAGAGGAGAGAAGATGGACAAGTGAGACAGGAGTCCCTAACCTGAAACATGGATGACCTGTAGGACAGTGGGGCTCTGGCCCTGGCCCTGTCTGTGTTCATCTCTGCATTATTCCTGGATTTTGTCTCTGTGCGTAGGCTTGTTGAACAGTGATGTCTCCACCATAGATGTCAGAGACAACTGGACAAGACAGAGGGTAGAGTTCCTGCAGTCAGTCCTCCACTCTTCACTGTCCTGTAGGAGAGCTTGGCCCGGACACCCTTAGCAACAGGTAACCACTTCCTGGAGGGAAACAGGGATTCCCAGTTTGTCCCTGAAGGCTAGCTTGACGGATGGATATGGAACAGAAACATTGCAGAGACAACAGGCCTGCGGGGCGGAGGGATACGGAACACAAACATTGCAGAGACAACAGGCCTGCGAGGCGGAGGGATACGCAACACAAACACAGAGCCTTGGTTTCTTCCCATCCTGAGTGAGTCTCTAGTTCCTCCTCAGTAGATTTCAGGAGGATTACTGCAGATGCCGCATCACTGGGTGACAGGCCCTGCTGGTTAGCTACAGCTAGGAATGTACAGAACTACAGGGAGGGAGGGAAGGAAGTAGGGAAAGAGCGATGATGAGAGGAAGGGAGGATTGTAACAAGGGAGCTGGGTCATTCTGGCGACTTCTGAGTAGGGGGAGGTCAGGGATAGAAAGAAAGGAGAGAAGGAAAGGAGAGAAGGGGGAAGGAGGGATAAGACAATTTGTTGGGGTGTTTGACATGGAGTGACTGAGAAAGAGAAAGGGAGAGAGAAAGAAAGAAGGAAAGGGAAAGAGAGAGAGAAAGAGACATGAGGGAAGGGAAGGGAGAGAGTAAAGGAAAGATAGGGAGAGAGAGAAAAAGAGAAAGGGAGAAAGAGAGAGAATGGGGAGAATGTGTGAGAACCGTCTGGTCAGGGAGCTCTTGGGGTTGGTTCCCTCAGCGCCTATCTCCATGTCCTCCCTCACTTCAGCTGCTTAGAGGTCACGCCACGGTGCTTGCTAACAACAGTCTTAACCGCAGGATTAAACCTTCAATGGCACAATGGGAAACATGTGACCCCACTGTAAATGGCCCAATTATATTCCAATTCTAGATTCAAATGAACGCAAGCCAAGAGCAGAGACAGATTTGCAAAAGAAAGATTAAAAATCGAGAAAAGTAACTGATAAGATTTTCAGCCTACTTAAAGTTCTGAAAAGTTCTCACATGAACACACATCTTTCTTATTCTTGACATTTTCACTCGCACCCACACACACACCAGAGTAGCTGGAAAAGGAGATGCATAACAACTATATGGATTGTGAGTGCACAGACAAGATATATGGACCAAGACTGGACAAAGGCAGCATCAAATATCTGAAGCTAATGCTCATTACGACCAGAGAAGAGTCTGCAGCATGTTCCGATCATGAGAAACTCCATGTGAATTTCAGAGCTTGAATTCTCACAGTGTAAGTGAATTAGACCTAATGGCCACAGCAAAATGTATAATCAAATTTCCCTGACACAGTGTGGAGTGTTCAAAGACACAGACCTACAGAAATAGTGTGTACACGTGTGTGTGTGTGTGTGTGTGTGTGAATATGAGACATGCTGTTACTCATGTAGTTCACATGAGCCTGGGTTCCACCTGGAGTCCCTACTGCCTGTCTCTCTATGACAGCCCTGAATGGCTACACTCCCTGGTGAAGTGAGGACAGACAGACACACACACACACACACACTCATTAAACAGAGATCAAGCAATATTGTTGTAAAGAACACCAGTCATTATGCCGGCTTTGCTTGTTTACACTGAATCAAACAAAGCCGGCATAATGCCGCCCCGTGTGTAATTTCAGACAGCATGCCGGCGTTCTGGAATCAGAGGTGTGACGTCCGCATCATTGACAGTGTGTGTAGCACCATCATGCCAGCTCTCCCTTTTACACAGACATCAATCCAGCTCTGTGAGTACCTCCACTGCCAGCTTAATGCCCGTACAACAATAACCCCCATTCTGTGTCCAAATCTTTGACAAAGAACTGTGAGTCGGCATGAAGCCACAACATTCCCACCTTGAACAGGCTGTGTAACAGGGGCTTTTGTCATGATGACACGGCTCTGTCCGAAACCTGTAAACCACAGTGTGGCCCTCGGACATGAGGACATCCTCTTGGCCTAACGAGAATGATTGCTCTCAACATGTGAGAGACCGGGATCGACAATGAGGGACATTTTCAATTCAACCAAAACATTTGAGAAATGTTGCGGTTACAGTAACATTTATCAACCATGCTAATGCTCGCATTACAGCCTGAGGAAAGACACCTATTTCTGCTGCGATGGCTTTAGTGTGCCAAAAGCAGAATTCTTGCTAATATCTTTCTTGAACCACAAATGGATGGTCCCTCTACTGTGTTTCCTGGTTCTAGGTTCAAGCCCTTTGGTGCTACTGAGCACTCACTGATTGACTGACTGACAGAGGGATTTACTCATTTTTCCAGAGACAGAGTTCCTTAGGCCAAAACAGGGTGAACACCTCTCTCTACTTGTTTGACATACCTCCCTGCCGTGATACATGGAGAGGGAAGATATATTTAGCAGGAGAGAGAAACACATCAAGGGGTTTTCTCCTTTGTGACAGTTAAATCTTTACCTGTCTGGGCTAGCAGGATGTGTGAAAGAGGTTTATCCACACACACACACCCAGACAGACAGAGAGCGAGAGAGAGAGCGAGAGAGAGAGCGATAGAGAGAGAGAGAGAGAGAGAGAGAGAGAGAGAGAGAGAGAGAGAAAAGGAGGAGGATAAGAGAGAGGAAGAGGAGGAGTGGGGGGGAAGAGAAGGAGGAACAGGAGGAAGAAGAGGGGGAGCATGTGGAGGAGCAGGAGGAGGAGCGGGAGAAAGAGGAAAAGCAGTAGGAAGTGGACTGGAGTGGGAGAAGGAGATGGGAGTGGTGGAGGACAAGAAGTAGGACGAGGAGGAGGGGGAAGAGGAGGTTCTCGTCCGACAGAACAGGAACACGTGAGTCCCTGCTGCTCCTCCTCGTCACTGTCAGGCCCTGTGCGGCCTGGTCAACGTGGTGTTCCCCACCGTCAGCAGGCGAGGTGACAGGGCGCCTAACATTCCTGCCTTTTACGACCTGCCGGGTCAGGGCTGGGAGGTTCAGGCTCGCCCTCAGAGCAACTGGGCCCAGTTCACATGCTGGGTGACCCCTTTGACCCCCAGCCTGCCCCCCCCCCCCCCCCCCCCCCCCCCCCCCCCCCCCCCCCAGCCTGCCCCTCACACACACACACTTCCTCTTAGCAGCTTGAGACGACTCTGCTGTGACTACCTGGTTAGCTCCTTCACACACTTCTGTCACTAAGCTCAGTCATTCAGCTGGGTTGATGTGACTGACTGCGAAAACATTGACGTATTTGTGCGGGGTGTGTGTCCTGTGGGATAACGCTTACTGCATTTGAATCCTACTAGAAGGCTGAATTCACGTGCACATTTGACTGTTGGTCTGTTCTCCTCTGACTGCTCCACCAGGTGCACGGCAGAGGGGGCGGAGCCATGTGTGTGTTCAGTGAACACATGGCGAGAGGTCACAACCTTGATTTCCTGCTCCCGTTCACCAGGAAGACCCTTCCCGGGACACACACAAGGTCCTGCACGGGCACGTGGTTTCCCTGACGGGTCAAAGGTCACACCAACACGCATGTGGACGGCTGGTGTTGAAGCCATGTTCTCATGGGCATTATTGATGGAGAGACCGTAGGGAGAGCTGGCAGTCTGGAGCAGGGAGCCTCATTAAAGACTCTCCTCACCCAGTTAAAGTGGTCAACATAGCTGGCTTCTGCTTCCCCACGGCTCGTTCGTTTCTCTCCCAGAACCTCTTTAATGAGGACCTCTAACGCACACACTCAGACAGTTGGAACGCTGGCTTTGTAGATTGCGAATCAAAACAATGAATATTGCAATCAAATATTTGGGTTAAGCACTACAATGTTTATTGATTATCACGATTAGAGCCTGGCTTCCAGAGTGATTGAGAGATACTGGTAGACTGAGAAATGGGTTCTGAGAGTTTGCAAAGTCTCAAGAATGATTCAAATCTGTCTAGCCAGGATCCAATAATCCAGTAGTTTTCAAACTGTGGGGGGGCACATCAAGCACCACCCCCCAACACACACACATCTGGTTGAACATAAGAAAGAAATCAAGCCAATATTTTGCAATGAAAATGTTGAAATGGTGGTTCAATCCTCATCACAAGAGACTGACAGGTTTATTGACTGACTGGGTCTCCAGAAAACCTCTACAACTCTCCCTCATCTCCTTCTGGTTTGAACTCCATTTCTCTCTCCTTCTTCTCTCCCTCGGTCCCCCCCCCCCCTCCCATTTTATCCTCCCCATATACAATCTCTGTCAGATAAACCAGAGATCAGACCTCCTAAAGGTTAAAATAATTGGATCTGGATAAGAAAGATAACATTCCTGTTTGACGTGTACTTTAGAAGACAGAGCTAAAGCCGTGCGACAAAGTAAATCACTTGAGAGCTACAGGGACTTAAGCAGATCCACTCTCTACACTTGTCAAGTGTCTGACTCGACATCTGATATCTGTTTAACTGAGAGAGAGAGAGAGAGAGAGAGAGAGAGAGAGAGAGAGAGAGAGAGAGAGAGAGAGAGAAAGAGAGAGCAAAAGAGAGACACATGGAGATCTGTGTCAAGACAACACAAACAAACACACACTCACTCTAACACACACGCACTCTCAAGCACACACACAGAGTAAAAGGGCATTCACGACACTGTGAGAGGGCTCGGACTCTGTTCCATTCCAGTGAGCAGCCCCGAAAAAATAATTGACCTCGCTATTCAAAGCCTCTGTGAGTTATTTACGAGGCTGACTGACATTCCAAACAGGTCAGTGTGAATACGCCTGTGTTCAAACTCTGCTGATGAACTTGTTGGGTTCCAGGGACCAGAGTTCTGTTCCTGCAGAGCCGGTCCGGGTTGAGCAACCAGACAACATCCCACCCTTTCTCTAATGTCTCCTCCTCCATGTGGACCACACACTGCTGAACCACACACTGCTGAACCACACACTGCTGAACCACACACTGCTGAACCCGATGCCACCCCAGTCCTCCCTCCACTCCTTCCTGGGTTGAACTCCACTCCACATACTGTCGAACAGTTAGTTTCTATGTGGAGGAAACACACAGGTATAAAAATATTTTTTTTAAAGGTGGAAGAGGGAGAGAGTCAGGGCTGTCTGTTGTTTCCACCCCCCACCGCACCCCCCACCCCAAACCACTCACCCCTCCCTCTGCACAACACTGGAATCATGGGATCAGTATGACTAAGCTCATAAACCCGACCCCTTCTCTCTCTATCCAGTGAGACCACTCCAACCCAAGTTCAGCCAAGACTACTTTTTGGGATGTTTACATTCAGCTACATTTTAATCTTCACAGAGGCTTAGCAGAAAGTATGGGTTCCACTGCAGCCAGGCATGCCTGCTATGCTTTGAAACGTACATTACAGAGTGATGCTAATGATGATAGCAGAGGGGCTAGATGAGTGACGGCTGGCTCTGGCTCTGGACGGGCCCCCTGGCTCTCCCTGGACCCCGGTACAGCAGAACAGCTCAGGGTCCACAAGAACCAGAGCTACACTTATCATGTAACCACACTAAAGTCAGGTTACTCGGGTTGATAGTTGATGGATCAATGGGGATGGGTGTAAATGATAAATGGACTGCATTTATATAGTGCTTTTCCCATGTACTAACCTGGCCTCCAAAGCACTTTCATGCCTCTCAATCACCCACCGACATGCAAGGCGCCAGCCTGCCCATCGGGAGCAACTTGGCGCTCTGTGTCTTGGTCAAGGACACTTCAACACATGTTCTGGAAGAGTCCGGGGTCGAACCAGCCACCTTGCGATTAGTGGACGACCCTCTCTACCCCCTTAGGCACAGCCACACCAGCTGGATCAATGGGCCTCAATGGGGATGGATATTTGCACTGCAGATCAAGAGGTCGCAGGTTCAAATCCCCGCCCCACCCCATGCATCTGAAAGCATCTGCTAAATGAGCGTCTGCTAAATGAACACATTTTCCACTTAACATCATCAGGAAGGCAGGTCATTCAAACGGTCATAAAGCTAAAGCGATGTCGCATGCTAAATGAGGCACGTCTCTGGCTAGCATGAGGTTGTCTGGGGATGTCTGTCGGCGGCGTGTTAAGCTGCCAGCCTCCACGTCAACGATACCTTAACTCGGATTCCTCAACGCCCACCTCATAGGACGTAACCCCACACAGCCCTGGCCACCACAACAGCTGACTAAGTGTTTAATTACGAGTTGGACAAAAGGAAGGGGTAGAGACGCCGGTGTTTTCACGGGCGCTTGGTGACTCAGCGTGTGTGAGACAAAGTCGCTTTGGGAGGCTGTTCGACGCTGATCGTCTCTCTGTTGTCATAGTGCTCCTGCCCTGTGTGTGTGAGGGGGTCTTTCAGGCCAGATGCTGAAGGGAATATGTCTGCCAAGTCCCTGAGGGAGCCCTGACGGAGCCCTGAGGGAGCCCTGAGGGAGCCCTGAGGGAGCCCTGACGGAGCCCTGAGGGAGCCCTGAGGGAGCCCTGAGGGAGCCCTGAGGGAGCCCTGAGGGAGCCCTGAGGGAGCCCTGAGGGAGCCCTGAGGGAGCCCTGAGGGAGCCCTGAGGGAGCCCTGAGGGAGCCACTTGTCTAGTGATGACAGGACTGGCAGTGTGCAGACAAACACACTCGCGTACAAACTTGCATGCACGCTCGCTCGCTCGTTTCTAGTGCACACACACAGCATACACACGCGAATGTCACTAACTGACTCAATCAAGTATAGGGAAAATGTCTCTGCTGGAATTATTTTATTTAAAGTAAGGTAACTTTGTAACTATCTGTGAGTGATAAATATGACACCTTTTAATAGATGTGTAAGGAACGGTTTTAGTTTGAGATAAACACTTGTAGTACCATGTAATAAAAACAGAATCAGACCACCTCGACTGTGAGCCAGAAGGTGATGTAAACCATCAACAGTAGTTATGACATGTAACGTTGAAATGCACTGATGAATACTGTTAATGATGTTGATACATACTTATGAATGTGTACTGTAAATTATGTCAATACATATAAATGTGTACTGTAAATGATGTTGATTCATACTTAGGAATGTGTACTGTAAATGATGAGGAGATCACTGATGGATGTCATCATTCACCTGTAATCAACACTTTCTCATTTGAAATAATACATCTGTGTGTGTTCGTTTCTGCATGTCTGTGTCTGTCTTTCTGAATATGTATGTGTGTGTGTTTGTCTATGTGTGTTTCTGAAAGACTTGCATCGCTCCATTGGGGGGGAGGAGAGAGAGAGAGAGAGAGAGAGAGAGAGAGAGAGAGAGAACAGTATTAATTAAGCCCAGGAACACAGAAACACACACCCCATGTCTACACACAAACACAGGCCAGCCACATCAGAGCCAAGTGCTGAACGCCATGCCGACCGCGAGCCATAGCGACCGCACGCCATGGCCTGTCTGTGGAAGGAATGTTCAGGAACAGCTGACAACAACAGCGAGTCGCCAAATGATGAATGAATGTTAGATGGTTGGCTTATGTGTCAACATGTGACGACATGCTACAGAGCACACACGTACCCAAAACACACACACACACAGAGACGTGAACATATTTTTTTTTCTGAGAAGGCATGGTGAACATACTGTTACACTGACTGGAATCATAATAACAGTGTGCATGTGTGTGTGTTCTAGGAATGTGGGTAATGAGGATGGTGGTTAAGTTCCCTCTAGGTAGGATGATCTTATGCTCAAAATCTTCTACTGCTGTCCTTCCAACTGGGTTTCATGTCCACTCTATCTGGGTCCAGCCCACTTCTGTACAACCCACCTGGGCCCAGTTCACTGACATACCACTCCTCGGACCTCTATGAACCACCTGGGCTAGGCCTACTTCTCCCACGACCAATTAATTCACCTCAGGTCAGGCAGAACCAAGCAGGGCCAACTTCACTTCAGACAATGCCCCATTCAGTGCCAATCACAAGGCAATATAAGTGGAAACTCTATTCATGAGCTAATAGGCTGCAGTAAGAGGAGGAGGGCCAGGGAAGGTGGGGGGTCTTCTGCATAACTGTCCAGCAATAAAAAACCCTGGGGGGGGGGGGTAATTGACGACAGGTATCACTCACCCCCTGAACAATGATGGGCGTACTGGGGGGGGGGGGGGGGGGATTAGGGAGGGGGGGGTTAGTCTTTGTGAGGGTACTTAGGCAGGGGGAGGTATAGGAAAGATACCTAAATTGTCTCTCCGGTTCTGACTTAAAACATAGAGACAGAGAGTAATAGAGAGAGAGAGAGAGAGAGAGAGAGGCACAGAGAGACAGTGACAGAGAGGGAGAGAGAGTGTATCTCCATGAATGATCGGACCAGAGACCAGAGAAGAGCAGCACCCCTCTGGCCTACCAGAGACAGATGGGGCACTGTCAGGCCCCTGGGTGACAGACAGGCTCTCTCCAAGCCTGCCATTAGAACACAGCCCACACACACACACACCTACTGAGGGGCTCTGACCAGGGAGGAGAAGACAAAGGAGGGAAGTAGAAAGAAGGCCAGAGTGAGAGAGGATAGTGAAAGGAGGGATGGAAAGGAGGCAGTAGAGGAAAGAGGGGGGAGGGATGAAAGAGAGGATAGAGAAGGGAGGAGGAAGGGAGGAGGGAGAGAGGATGAAAGAGGGTGCAAGGAAGGTAGGAAGGAGGGAGGGCAGGGAGGGATGAAGGGAGGAAAGAGAGGAGAGAAGGACACAGTGCACCGAGTGCTAGGCCTCCGCACCAGTCCAGCTCTGCTCAGACGCCACACACAGCACCTCATAGCACCCCCCCCCACAGGTTTATCTGTGTTCAAAACAGTGGAAACACAGCTGTGAGACTTTTCACCTCTGTCAAGATATATTCTGGCTCCCAGACAGACACAGAGCTGGGCTTCTACGTCCCCAGGCTCACAGGCCTCTTTCCCCAGGGGCTGGGCCATCTCTCCCCACAGTACATAAAGGAGACTCCTATTGTTCAGCGGTTCCTGTTAGCTCAGAACTTGATGGAGCAAGGGATGTCCGTCACTGCTTCAGGCAGTCTGTCTAGGTTGATGTGGGGGTGGGACGTGGGGGGAGGGGTGATGAGGCTGGGGATGATGGGGGGCGGGTGGGGTGAGGGGTGGGGGAGAGTCTGGTGAAAGGCAAGCAGTAGGTGGAATTTCCTGCCGTGTGTGGAGCTATCACAGAAACAACAACATCCTTCACTGCAGCCGGACTACCACAATGGGCCGGTGATAACATTCTTGGGCGGGCGGTCCAGAAACTCAATGTTGATGTGAGGAGATTCTCTGTCATTTGCGGGGGAAATGCGATCACTAGCTGAGCTCGGTGAGAAGACTGCATCAGATGAGCCTGATAAATCCCTTCCCAATGTCCAGTAAAGAGTTACATTAACTACATAACAAACTGCTCTCTGTTACGAGTGAATTTTATCGACCTTAATGAGCTTTTATACAGAGCTGCTACAACGATTTCTGGTATTTCCCTCACTGTACATGTGGCTCAATTGTGAGTATGTGTAAGAGAGAAGGAATGGCAGAAAAAGAGATACATAGCCAGAAAGACACAGAGATATAGAGCCAGAAAGAAAACGAGAGAGTGAGAGCCAGAGTCTGGATGACAGACACTACAGACAGACACAAGAGAAGAACAAGTCGTTCCCCGTACTCACCATACTGGCAGCTGGGCCCGTTGAAGCCGGCGGGACAGTCACACAGCTGGGTGGACCCCGCCCGACACTGGCCCCCATTGAAACACACACCGTAGCTGCACACCGCTGCACAGGAAGGTGGAGGGATGGAGGGATGACAGACAGACAGAGAGAGAGAGAGAGAGGTGAGAGGGGCACCAACACCTGGCAGGTGTAAGCAGATGTCACTGTGTGTGGGGCTGGACACTTTGAGCTCATTCTATCAGTGAGGCATCATCAGCACCCTGCTCACATCTGATGGAGACGGCCCTTGATGTTGCACACACACACACACACATAAATGTGCATACACACACAGACAAAGTTCTTCAGCTGCATCATTAAAAAAAGTGTCCTGACCGGCAGCATCACACTGTTGAACGACAACATTTCAATTATTTATAACAATGTGAAGATAGCTAGGGATTTCAGGAGCAACGAATTCCAATGAAACTGTACTTGTCACAAATGGCAATAAACTTGAAACTTGAAAACACATTCCCTTCTAAGGACCTCCCCACCCGTTGGTTGTCTGTGAGCACCAAAGTGGCTTCCAGGCTGTCTGCCCAGAACAGAATAAGACAAATCCCTAATCTGACTGTTTTAGAGAACAGAGTCAGCTGGGATGGTTTAAGTGCTGGTGTAGAGATGGGGCTGGTATGGTTTAAGTGCTGGTGTAGAGATGGGGCTGGTATGGTTTAAGTGGAGGCTGTAGCTCATCTGAGGACAAAGGACTCAAGTACCCAGACATCAGTGCCACATAAACTATGTTCTCGTTTAGAGAAGATACGGTTTATCCAATAATGTTCTCAACTATAAGAATGCTCCCATTGACATCATACAGTAATATGTAGCATTCAGACTAGAGGATTTGAGAAGGTGCATCTTAATTGCTACAGTATCTGGTCTGGTGTGTTTGTGGGCTTATACAGATTGCAATGTTTGTGGCATGTTGGCAGTGTGTTGTTACAACGCTGTAAGCATGCATGCAGCAGAGGTCATTAATGTGAGACAGGAGGTTGAAGGTCGTGTCATAATATTTCCTCGCTTATTTAAACAGTCAGATATTTTGCTCTGGAGAAATTCAAGGAGGAATCAACAATCAGCATTAGGCAGCTTGAGCAACACAAACTCAGAAGTTCAGGCATCACATTCCTCACATAGCCCATCCCTGTCACTCCCTTACCTCCAAGTGTGTCTGTTTGTGTTTGCACTTAATGTGTGAGTGTGAGTATGTGTGAGTGTGTACTGTGTGTGAATGTGTTTGCACTGTGTGTGTGTGTATATATGTTTGCCTGCATGCATTCTTTTAATCACAGTACAGGTTTAATTAAGAGTTATGGCACCAGAGCTACTGAATTTTGAGAGAGAGAGAGAGAGATAGAGAACGAGAGAGAGAGAGAGAGAGAGAGAGAGAGAGAGAGATGGAAAAATGGAGGGAGGGAGGAGGAAATACATAAAAGAAAGAAAGAGGAGGGAGGACAGCAACTGACTCAAAAGACAAGCCTCTGCCAAGCAAGAATTTGTCTGCACCTTTAATCCAATTGGCAGCTGCATGACCAATCAACACTTCCTCTGGCCTTCTGGATATCAAATAAGACATTTAAGACCAACATGTGGTCACTTGTTCCTATTTCACTACAAACGACTACAAACCACACCAAACAGTGACTTGTAGTGTTAATATGTTATAAAAGTCCTAGAGTCATAGAGTTTACATGCCCTTCAACAAGACAGACTCTTCAGTATAACCTAAGGTGATTTATCTCCCTGTCGTGATACATTGCAACATTTCCCTGTGTTTTTAACCAGGACTACTGTCATGACGACAGCAGCCTGTGTCTTTGTGTGTGTGTGTGTGTGTGTGTGTGTGTGCGCGCGCGTGTGTGTGTGTGTGTGTGTGTGTGGAGCAGCAGAGGAGCAGGACAGGAGAGACTGGGAAATGAGCTGAAAGTACCAGAGCAGCTGGTTCTGTCCAGGACAACGACGTCTGTAGCTGAGCACTGTAATCAGCCAGGGGAAGACACAGCAGGAGGTCAGGCACAACTGCTGCTGGGTCACAGTCTAGATCATTCTGGATTATATGGAACTGTGGTAAATGAAGGAGAGAAGAGGAGAAAAGAAGAGGAGGAGAGGAGAAAATGTAATTTGGCTCCAGAGGGTCCCAGGAGTGCGGGGCCCTCCGTCTAAACATCCGTCCACTCCTCCACTCAGACACCTGCTCAGCTGTGGGAACATCAGCTCACAACGACAGCAGCCATCACAACTCACCACACATATCCCCAACACTGTGTTCAATCACACACACACACACCACACATATCCCCAACACTGTGTTCAATCACACACACACACCACACATATCCCCAACACTGTGTTCAATCACACACACTCACCACACATGCCCAGCACTGTGCTAAAACACACACATCCCATACATACCCCAAACTGTCTGTCACATACACACCACTGTGTCCCTCCCCAAACTGTGTCCCTCCCCCTCACACACCCCACATACAACCACTCACGACACACCTCCCCGACATGATGTTTACACACACACTCACCACACAAATCCACAACATGTTCACTGACACAATTCTCTCTCGTACCCCATATCTCTCTACACAGTCCCATTAGCAGGCAGACACACAGCCAACACACTGTCTCCAGCCAACATACAACGATGTCTATCTGTGTTCACTACTCTCTCGCCCCCAAATTCCAACAATAGGGAAACTGTGCTGTGGACACCAGAAAAAGAAAAAAAACTCCTCATCTGTAATGTCTGGATGATTACTTCCAGACCCACAGACAATCTGGCTGCAGTAGCACAACCACTTCCAACAACTACTGAACCAGACCTGAGCCATCACCATCAACGTAGCTGTGGGGCTCAAGCATGATACGGAGGATTAGAGGGTTTACTTTGGGTAAATGGTTTGATGTTGCCCTCCTGATATGATGTTGGTTTTCTTCCTGCACTGTACTGTGCATGATTGTTATTGTTGCACTGTGGTTGAGTTGTACCGTGCCTGGTAAATACAGTTCCTTGACTCCAACAAATGAAATAGTGTTAGAACTATGCAATTCTGATCCTTGATATTCTGCTGCAATTTCTACAAGGGCTATTTGTATGTTGTTCTGGATAAAAGAGTCTGCTAAGTGAATTTGATGTCAAATGTGAGGTAATACACAATGCCAACAGCCCAGGAAAAATACCAGTGTTGCATACATTCTACATTAACGTCAACTACAGCTCTGGAAAAAATTAAGAGACCACTGCACCTTTTTCTTTCCTTTCCAAAAGTTGAGAAGGACAATTTTGAGTAAGGAACAGAAGGGTAAAAAAAAACATTGAGGAAAGAAAAAGGTGCAATGGTCTCTTAATTTTTTCCAGAGCTGTAGTTGACATTAATATAGAATGTATGCAACGTTGGTATGTCAAGACTCAGTGTGTAGAGTATAAAGACACTCCTAACCGTCCTCCACGATGCAGACAACACGTTACTGATGAGTTCTAGATTAATAGTAAACTTCGTCTCATCAGGACAGTGACATCATCACCATCTGTGAACGCCCATCAAACTTCCAGGCCCCAACGCTTCTTCACTGTGCTGACAGGAAAGCGTGTCGAATCTCTGAAAAACGAAATGGGGTCAGGGATCCAGTCTTGGAGCGGTGGTTAACAAGGGCCTTATCACCCCCCCACCCTCCCCTTTCAAAAAATGTGGAGACCTGGACATCCTGGCAGCCCACCAGGGCATTTTTGGGCTGCCCCTGTCCCTCGACGCCCCCCGTCACCCCTCGCCCCCTATCTCTCCTCACTCACCCCCCTCTTCCCCTCACCCCCCATTTCCCCTCGCCCCCCCTACACATTCTCCTCTCACCCCACACCTCCCGTCTCCTCCATCTCCCCATGCACCCCCCCTTCACTCACCCCACACCTCCCCTCCACGCTTCCTGAGTCTGGTTAATGTCCCTTGACATATTTCCTTAATGCGGTATGCAGTGTGGCGAACAGCGTAAGATGCACTCTCATCGGTCTCTGTGATTGGCTTCTCTCTATTACAAAGACACCTTATCTGGGGGAATTAGCACCTTCTACAAAGGGGGTAGGAAAGAAGGAGAGAGAGACATTAAAAGACAGAGAAAAAAGGGAGGGAAAGAGAGAGGGGGGAGAAGAGAGAGAGATCAAAGATGCAATGTGAGAGAGATATAAAAGGGATAGAGGTAAAGACGGATGGACGAGATGGACACAGAGGGCGAAAGAAATGAAGACAGGGTCAAGGAGTCTCAGTAGTCAGACTACGTGACCAGAGAACAGCTGAGCCCGGCCCTGAGAGAACAGCCACATCTCCACGGCGACCGGCCTTCAGAAGCCTGCCTGTTTGGTCTCCCTCAATCTGTCTGACCCCAAAAGAGTGAGAAGGACAGGCGGCGGGGACCCTTAACTGGGGTGGGGGGGGCACCCTTAACTGGGGTGGTGGGGGGTGGAGGAGAGGGGATACACAGGCACAAAGGGGCCTGGAGCTGCTGACTCTGACAGGGCTGGGTAATTGGTACGCGGGTGATCGCTGCACTGTATTTTCAGGCAGTAAATCATGTTTTTGCTTTGCTGAGGAATGTGTCAAATGAAAGGGCTCGGCCGCGACAGGCAGGGCAGGCCAGGGGCAGGTCTCTCTGATGGCCCAGGGCCCACGGCACACACACCAGGGGGGAACACCGCTCCCAAACAGCCTCCGGAACATTCCCACAATGTCTGATTAAAGCTATGCATTAACCCCCCCCCCAAAAAAAAAAACTCTGGCCTTTATAGTTCAATCTGACACATCGGCTGTCTGCTGAATGGTGTGTCGGAGTCTGTTGGATTGACTGAAGCATCCCACAAACCCCTGGAGGGATAGATTCCTGTGAAGGATGGGAGGAGCAAGGTGGGAAGATGGTGATACAGCTGGGTGGATGACAACAGGAGGGAGTGTCTATCGCAGGACTGTCTAGTCTAGGCAACGGCAGACCACAAGTCACAGATGGAGGCTATTAGCTAAGAAATGGTGTTTTGGTGAACAATTTGGTGAAGGATATTACTAACATGCAGAATGACAACCTTGTTTAATCCTGTGTGGTTCTGTTGGATAAGCTTACATTAATGATGTGTGTTGACATCCTTCAGCAGTCACATGTGGGGTGACAGCTTATGCAGAGTGACATGCGGTGCATTACCTTATTACAAAGGAGCTTTGGCCCTTTGGAGACCTTGTTTGTATGTATGTGTGTGTGTGTGTGTGTGTGTGTGTGTGTGTGTGTGTGTGTGTGTGTGTGTGTGTGTGTGTGTGTGTGTGTGTGTGTGTGTGTGCGTGTGCTTCTGTGTTTATGTCTTCCTGTCTGTGTCGCCCCAGTCTCCACAGACATGTTCCTGGGGTCCAGTCGGTATTCCTCCACACACACACACACACACACACACACAAAGACCACCCATGGCCAGACAGTCCCCTCGCCCTGCTCCCCTGCTCCCCAGCCCGGTTCCCCTGTCCCTCCGCCAGCCCTGGACCTCCACAAAAGGGGGCCAGTTCCCTTTGAGCGGCTAACGAGGGAGACAAACTGGAGGAGGCATTGTCCTCCACTCCTCACCCTCCTGTCACAAAGCTTATTGTTGCCGCGGCGTCAATCAACATAACTGCCCATTTCCACTCCTGAGTGTCCCTGTCTGTCTGTCTCTGTCTGTCTCTCCCTCTTCCTCTTCCTCTCTCTCTCCACCTCTCTCTCCCTCCACCTCTGTCTCTCCACCTCTCTCTCGACTGGGGCTGCTTGTTGAAGGCTTGCTGCTGGGCAGGTCTGAAAGGCCAGAAGGGGGGGGGGAACGGAAGTCCTCTTCCTCTTCCTCCTCCTCCTCCTCCTCTCAGAGCACCATCAGCCCAGTCAAGAGTTCCTGACTCTGAAGAGGGTCAGATAGTCACAAAGTCAATCGGTGGCTTTACAGAAACAAACAAGAACGCTCTGCAATGGCTCGTCGCGTCAACAACGGATGAAGAGTGTTTGAAGCCGATGGGAGATTCACTTCTTCTGCTGGCTTTGTTGTACTACTCAGAGCAGAGTGAGGAGAAGGAACCAGGCCAATAGAACATCTTCTGTTCCTCAGGGGAACTGTTCCTACAGACGGATTCCTTCCATTTTTTTTAAATGACCAAATAAGACCAGAAAATGAATGACCACATTCCACTTTAAAAGCACCAAAGATCCTAACCAGACAGCATGGCTTAACTACAAGGTGAAGGTAACTGGGATTCTGCTCATACATAGTGAATCATGCAAGCTCTGACTGTCCTGTAAATTACTTTGGAAACCGCAGTGCCTGATATGTGGCACATGTAGTATAATAGTGAGCGGGGCCAGAGTGTCTATGCGGGGCAGAGAGAGCGAGAAAGCAGCTGGATTCCATAGCCGATACGACACAGGGAGATGCAGGAGAGAGAGAGAGAGAGTAGAGAGGAAAAGAGAAGAGGAGAGAGAAGAGGGGGGGGGGGAGAGAAAGAGAGAAAAGAGGCGAGGAGAAGAGAGGAGAGTGAGGAGACTGAGGTTTTCTTCAGGGAGATGAGACTCTTGAGTCCGCTCGACTGCCTCTCAATAACCACACGTCATTAGCCTAACTACCTTACACTCGCATTTTATTAGGAGCTGATTTTTACACACACACACACACACAGCAAGACAGAAAATGAGAGAGAGAGGGGGAAGGAGAGCGGGGGCGTAGGGAGGGATGGGAGGAGAGCAAGGGAAAGAGAAGGATAGAAAAAGACCTCACAGGTGCCAGACATTTAATCACCATCTTCACACACATTCCCATCTCATTCTCTGGTGTTCCCAAAGGCTCTTCTAAAGCCATGCATTTTTCCCCCTCTCTCCCTTGGATGTAATGTGTCACTGTTGAAAACAAGGACTCATGGATTGATCTGTGCTGAATGAGGAACACTTAGAGATAGCACACGGCTAAGTGCGCTAAAGAACGAAAGGCTGGATTGTGTCGTGAGCTTCCTTTTATCCCGGTTCAATGGCTCAGAGAAAAGAGTGATTCATTTTTCCCGTCTCAAGTGCTGACACATCTTAAGTTACCGAGATAAAAGGCCGGCCTCACGTCGAAGAGAGTCGGCATTGTCACGCAAAGAAAAAAAAACTGAAAAGTAGGACCCGAGAACTAGGCAGGGGAGATGCTGGGCAGTGCTGGGGAATGCCTGTTAAGACGCCTCTTTGTGTGTGTGTGTGTTTTAAAACAAAACCAGACTCGGGCTCGAGCAGACAGCCTAATGCTTCCCTGTATAATTTAATACTGTACCCTTCTCCCCAGAGACAAAGAGGGCTTTGAGGAGAGTAGGCACCCCATGATGAGACCCTGCTGAAAGGCACATCCAGGAGATGATACCCCTGCCACCCCTGCCGCCCCTGGCCCAGTCCAGTCCAGCCCGGCCCAGCCCCCTCCCCTCAGCCCAGTACCCAGAGACTGCATCTGTAGCCTGGGCATGAAGAGCAAAGGCACACAGGGTGGTCCCTGTCTGGGCACAGGATAGACCATGCTAAGAGGTTTATGGTCGATTCCAGTCAGGACAGTACAGGGATGCCCATGCTGTTTGACCAGGGGCTGTTCCAGGGGTGATGCCTCAGGTATGCAGGCTATGCGATGCGGATCAGGGCCTGTGAAATCCCATCAAAGGGTCCAGGCCAGGCCCGGGAGGGGCAGAGCGGGGCTAAGTCTATCCCCGCAGAGATCAGCCTCTGCCCAGTGATGGCTGGAAACATCAGCCAGTTCCAGCTCTACTGTTCCCAAAGAGCCTTCCAAACCTCAGCCAGAGGATTACGCAGCAGAGGATCACCACAGTGGCTCTGTGATATTCTTCCAGGACTTTTCACATGTGTTCCTCTCCTTGTGGATCACAGCTTCTGTGTTTAGGACCCAGACCATGGTTGATTGGTTGATTAGTTGGTGGTTGGATGGATGGATGGTTTGTAATACTTAGTGGGTTCGTTTGTTGGTTGGTTGACTAAGTTGATAAGTGGATTGGTTGGCTGAAACTCCAGTTCTACCCGTTGCTACAACCAGAAAGGTGGGAACACGAGGGCATGACTTCAGAAGTTCCAAACCCTGTGGCTTCCACAGCCACAGGGTTCATGAGGGAAGAGAACACCATGAGGTGCTCTGCAGTCATGCAGAAACCTGAAAGACAGACAGGTCTGGAAGACAGGCAAGCAAACAGGCCGGCCATTCATCTGCAGACACCAGGGATGGGTTTCATTCCAAAATGTTATCCTCCCCAGGTGCCTACGGTGTCTAAGTAAAGGCCTCAATATATTGTCCACTTTTAGGCTTATACCTTGCAATGGGAAATTATACCTATTAGAGTTCACATTCACAGGATTGCATACAGAATTTGAGTAAATTATTTTATACTTGCCTGTCTGTGAAAGGGAGGGAACAGGGTACAGGGAAGGGAATACATTATTGGAGAGAAACACAGCCTACTCGGGAGCCCTGCTGAGCCAAGTGTGGCTGGACCGGGCCAAGAGTCCAGAGGATTACCTCCAGTCCGCTCACTCAGCACTTGCAACATGTCTCCATCCATTATTGTGTGTCGTCGATTGTAAAACATGACATCTCAGAGCACAAATCTCAACAGATGGTTGACGAGTTTACAGTAACATGAGAGCGTTGAAAAAAACACACAAAAATATGTTTTTGCTGCTGCTTCATTTTTTGTCCTCCCCAATCAGTTTGACAGCCATGAACATGTCCATTTTGTAGCCACAAATGAGACGCTGTGAACATGGAACTGTCCGACGACAGCTGCAGGATACCACATTCAACCAAAGAACCTCTTGACCTTCGACCTCCCCCTGACCTCTGCACTCCCACCCTGGCCGAGGAAGCCGCGGGTGTTTGAAACGCCCTTCCTCTCACCACCCTACTCACTATCACCTCCTTTCACGCCCTGTCCTCCCAGAAGACAGACTCCATTAGTACTTCACAAACCTCCTCCTCTGATAACTGATATCAAAGTAGCTGAGCTGCCTCCCTCCCTGGTACGTGTTCATAAGCTGCCCATCTGTTGGATCTCTGCGCCAGGAACATGAGTTGACTGTGAATGATATCCTAGATATACACGGCCAGCAAATTTCAGTGTTCATTTAACTCATTTAACACCACCATTTCACTCGTTGAACGTTTACACAGGTCCGCTCTCATGAGATGGACTTCTATAAACAATCCGTGTTAAATGAACACTATGAAAATGTGCTAATACTGTATGGTGCAACAGGGGAATAAAGTAGAAGAACTTACGATAGAGGCAGCCAGCCTCCCCGTTGAGCTGGGACCATCCGGGGCAGCACTTGTACACGGTCTGGTAGTCCTGTCTGTACACTTGTCTGTAGGCCGTGTAGTACGCCGTCCTGGTGTCAGAGGGACACAACATCATGATTCATGTGAATAGGCAACTACAAAGCACCCTGGGAAACTCTGTTTCTGTTTGGGCCCTCTGTGTGTGTGTGTGTGTCTGTGTGTGTGTGTGTGTGTGTGTGTGTGTGTGTGTGTGTGTGTGTGTGTGTGTGTGTATCCATGCATGCTCGTGTGTGTTCATGTGTGTGTTTCAGGGACTCTAAGAGGGAGGTCAGATCTCAATGACATAGTAGACAAAAACAACAAATCCAGTCCGATAATCAACAAACTCTTTTAAGTCCCCACTACGCCTAGTAATCTGAAAAACACCCCAGTCTTTCAAGTTGCTCTTTCAAAGTGTGAGACTGGCTGACTCTGCCTTGCAGTGTGGGTGTCTAACCCTTTACTTTACACCCCTCTTCTCCAGTCATTATGTCTTGTGGAAAAAAACTTTGTTTACGCTGCCTAATTGTGGCCCTGGGTGCCATCAAAGCAAGCTTTGTAACTGAGTAAATATATGGAGAAAGCGGGGCCAGGTGACAGAGAGAAACTCCTGAGATGTAGTGATGAGTAAAGGGAGGCAGGAAGAGGCTGGATAAGGGGAGGCTGGAGCAGCAGAGGCTGGATCAGGGGAGGCTGGAGCAGCAGAGGCTGGATCAGCAGAGGCTGGATCAGCAGAGGCTGGATCAACACTCTTCCCCACAGTCATACAGCTTCTCCCTGGAAATGTCCAGATTGAATAGGTGGCACACAAAGCTCGTCCTAGAGCTCTGGGTCTGAGTGCGTGAGTGAGTGTGTGACTCAATAAGGTGAGGGTGAGGAGTGAATAAATGAATGGATAGAGGGATGGTTGGATGGATGTGTGGTCGGGGAAAATAATAGTTCAATTGGTGGGTGCATAAAGGATGGATAGAGGAACAAAGGAGATAGTTGTATGACAGGTGGAAGGCTGCGTACGTATAGAGACAGACCACAGTCAGACTCACCTCCTCTCGTATCCCATGCACCAGCTTTGGCCCAGGCAGCCCTGCTTCCACACCTTGACCATGCGTGTGAAGGCCTGCACACATGGTTGCCTCTGGGCTACCAGCGTCACCTCCCGCTCCACGCACACGTTAGGCCTGCAGGAGGGCACAGGCGAAACACTTATCATGTCAAAACACAACCGCTGGGTCTGACGAACGAGCAAAGCGTATCAGACCGATGTTTTTGTGACAGTTAAGACATTCCAGCGAAGACAGATGGAGAAGGATTACATGGGGGGGGGGGGGGGGGGCTTCCACTGGAATACCCTGGTGGGAGATTAGGTGTGTTGAAAAATGACAGGCTGCTTATGAAGTCTGCTGTTGGCTTTAAAAAATACTTTAGGGGAATTCCTCATACTCTTCAGAAAGCTGGGCAGAGCAGCACAAGATACTACCTGCAGCCAAACATGTCCACTGGTATAGTACTTGAAGTGAAAGAAAAGGTTGGTATTATCGATTCAGAATTAGTGTACGGATACACTCTTCTCCAAAACTTTATTTAAGTTTTAAACTATACATTGTCTTTGGTTGTTCACCTGAATGTCAAAGATCTTGAGACGTCCACAAGGTCCAAGATTGTTTAATCTGCCATAAGGCCAAGGTGGATGGTGCTGATCCTACAATGTGATTTGGTTGCTGCTACTTAATTACTGTATTAATATTACAGTAGGCCATACATTTCATACTCAGATTTTTTTTCTATAAATATTTGGGAAAGCAGCACAATTCTTTGAATAAAACTATACTGTTAGAAGAGAACGGTGTACTCATCCTCAAATGAGAGATGTTTCTGAGGGTGCATACCTTTCTTTGAAATGCGACCAACACATCTTTGACCGTGCTTATTGTATGGATCTTGAACATTGCCACAATGTCACAATTCTTATTCTACCTTAGAAAAATGTGTTTACCGTATTTGTGGTAAAAAAAGAAAAGAATGCTCAATATTTTAAATGGGTGAAACACGTAGGCTACAGGTTAATGTGTACAAACATTTACATTATAAGAGAAATAGCGTAGATCATGTACAAAATATATTTCAGTTTACTTACATATAAGGCTGTAGATCCTTGCCATAACGGGACGATGAATGACCCTTATCGATAAATAACAAAATAATAGAAAAGAAAAGTATGTCCATTTTTCACGGCTTTTAACAAAGTAACTAAAGAAAAAACAGAATAATATCAAGGAAATGTATTCAGTTTGTTTCGTTTTGGGCGAAAGTAAAGAAATGGCTACAAAAGATCCAATATTCCCAGATCGCTGAATCTTTTAAAAGGCGCGCATCACTCCAGAGGCACGGGTGATTCCAGGACGAACGCAAAACTGTCCAACACCTTCTGGAAAACCCAAAGCCAATACATCCCGTCCTAGCTAGGAGGTGCATTAACACCTTATTGAACTGAACTCTTACGTTGAGTTATTGACCACCTACAGATGTTGAACGCACACGCGTGTGGTGGGAGTGGAGTGGTTTATAATGAAGATGTTGCCGTGAGCGCTTAGCGGGGGAGGGTGTCTCCTACGTTCACATCAGAGAACTTCAGATGGTGTGTGCAAGGTAGAATAAGTAAGTAAGACCTAGTAATTCAATTAGCATGGTAAATATGTATAGTTCGATTGTCAAATTCGACAGGATGGTGGCAATGCAACCGTTAGCCTGTCAATGTATGGATGTTATGTGATAGTTGAAGGCAGTCAGATAAGAAGTTTAGGTTGGAGATGGTTGGTAAAGGAAATAGTTGCTGTCTCTGGGTGGTGTGTGTGTGCGTGTGAGGTGTGTGTGCGTGTTGGGGGGTGGGGGTCAGACCATTCACCAGGTCACTCGGGAGGGTATCAGCTGATGCGGAGGTCGAGGGAGTCGGGAAGAAGGGTCGTGGGGGGGCACCAGGACTGAGTTACTGTTGGTCCCCTGACTAAGTGTAAATCACGTGGACTCCATGGCCTAGGTCATATGGGTCAAGGCTGGCCAGCCGTGATCCACATGCTGCCTTGCTCGGGTCGGTGTGTTCCGTGCATGTGTGCATGTTGCCTATAGCCTATGACACTGTGTGAAACGAGTGACGGCTGATGAGTCTTGAGCCAAACATGTTCCCTCGTAATAAAATCGGAATGTGGTTATTTATACCTTATTCAGTCACATCCCAGATGAAATGGTTAAAATGCGAAAACTTACGGTTGTCTGGTTTGTCTCTTCTCATTAGTGCCTTCAACAACGTTCACTTTCTTGATAATTTAAAGCTCCAAGTTGCATATGTTACAGCCAGACTTGTCAGGTGGAACGGTGAGTAGTTTATCTTCTATGTCCACCCATGTTGAAATTTCCTACCACTCTTTCACACTCTCCGACCTGGCGGTGGTGTTTTTTTGTGTGATTTATGATACAGTATGCACAGATGACAAGTTGATGGGTTTGGGAGACAAGATTATATGAATATATGAAAACTATGCAGGGGTTTGCAACATACCCTATAATTAATGCCACAGTAATATTTCCTATCAGTTGAAAAAAAAATAAGACCGAGCACTCACTGTAGAATATTACCCAGAGCCTAATATGCAGATGTGTGCTTCAACAAAGTTATGTTTTCCTTGCCATCTACTTCATGTCAGTGAAGATCAATTAAGAGCCGTGCATCGGACTAAACTGGAGTGAAATTATCATCTGCTGACACCCTCTGGATTTAGGAAGAACCACAAGCAGACAGACGATAACAAGGGGAGTAAGAAAATACAACCTACTCCGGATACGAAAACAGGTGAGTAATGATTAACAAAAGGATCAAGAGCCAAAAAAATCGATCTAGGTCATTGAACTACACACAACACTCATTTCGTTATTTAGAAATGAGCTAGCGGTGTTGTACGAGTAGAACAAAATATCAATTTGACTTCTACGATATCACATCGTTATTTTCTCACACTCCCTTACTGTAGATCTGAGTCCTTTGCCCCTCGTTCCGTGTTCAGCTGTCACGCGGTTATTATGCTTTGGGTTGCAAGAGTAGGCCTGTGTGGATTTAATCAACGACTTGTGTCAAGATTCAACCAGCTACCAGTGGTGCTAATCTCTCGTTGCAAAATGTCGTCGACCGGGTCTGCACAGACAAAGAAGCCCATTTCTCTACTAGGAACTATGGCATTTGGGGGGCGCGCTGACGCGACGCTAAGCCAAGAAATGGTCAAAATGTTTCTGCAGCACGGGCACAATGATGTGGACACTGCTTTTATGTATACCGACGGCCAGGCAGAAACAGTTATTGGTGAAATGAATCTTCCAAAAACAGGTAGCGATCATATCCTATAATCCTACATACCTACTTAGTTCAAGGTATACCAAGTATCCCTACTAGTTAATCTTTTACGGACAAAAAGCCATAATGTGGCTGAGCAAAATGTCACAATTATGCAGTTCATGACACTACGCTAACCCAACCCTAATCCTCAGACGCCACAGCAGCTGCACCGCAATACACTAGTTGCATGGCCACTTGACGTGACAACACAACTCAGTCTGTGATGTCTATGAATGCATTCTGCAGAAAACAGCTTTAAGACGTCATCTTGCGATTCACGTGAAGCGTGTTTCTTCTATCTGCAGTGAGCATTGCCACCAAAGCCAACCCCTGGGATGGGAAGACCCTGAAACCTGAGAGTGTTCGGTCCCAGCTGGACATCTCCCTGAAGAGACTGAAGACCGACTCTGTTGACCTCTTCTACCTCCACGCCCCTGACCACCAGAACCCCATCCAGGACACCCTGCGGGCCTGTGATGAGCTCCACAGAGAGGTACCTCAGGAGGGAGGAAGAGCCTTCTGCTACTCACCCAGTAACCATCCACCCAAAACACTCTGTTAGGCTGGTCCAGACTGGGTCTTTCTCAAACCTGGTGCTCAGGGCCCACACTGCACTGCATGTTTTCCTTGTGGTTCAAATGAATGTGTTGTTATCAAGCTCTGTAGAAGCCTGATGACGATCCATTCATTTGAATCAGGTGTGTTGGAGCTGGGAAACGTCTCAAACATGCAAGGCAGGGGGGCCAGAGGACCAGATTGAGAAAGGCTGCACCAAAGGATCATGTACTTCAGTTTGTCAGCATCTTCTTCAAAACGGAAAATAGCTTTTCAGGCCTTTCTTCCTATTACCATGAACACTCCTTATATGACTATGTACTCATGCCCTTCTGTTGCACCGTCTCTCCTCCAGGGGAAGTACAAGGAGCTGGGTTTATCAAACTATGCCTCCTGGGAGGTGGCTGAGATAGTGTGCATCTGCAGACACAACAACTGGATAGTTCCAACAGTTTATCAGGTAAGAAAGCAAAGGCTGCTATACAAACATGTTTTCTTCATGTCTTAAGTTCCATACATTTGGTGATTTGGCAATCTTTCAAGAACACCTGAGCTACAAACCAACTTTTTGGTTTATTTTTTTGCATCCGTTTGTTAGTGTACTCATGTGACAGTCCTCCATGACAGGGGATGTACAATGCCACCACCAGACAGGTGGAGACAGAGCTGCTTCCATGTCTCAGATACTGCAACATGAGGTTCTATGCATACAACCCTCTGGCAGGTATGTTTATCAAACCTTTCTCAGATCTGGAAAGTTTCTCATCAGCTTCTACCAATCACATACTTCATATGAAGTAGGCCCCTCCTGAGTGTGACCACTGAGATGACTTTATACAAAGCTTCAATGCCAGAGTGTGACGAAAGAAAATGCTTCATACAAAGCACCATCAGCAGTGTCAACATCATCACACGTGATCAGTCAGACTGAGACTAACTGCTGTGTGTTTTGTTTCCGTCAGGGGGTCTCCTCACAGGCAAGTACCACTTTGAAGATAAAGATGGCTCTCAGCCTGCAGGACGCTTCTTTGGAAACAACTGGGCGGGGGCCTACAGGGACAGGTGAGGGGGTGATGGGGGTTCTGTTAACCAACCAAGCACTCTAATCTTGCATCACGTATTGCAGATGTAGTAGTTTGGTTATGTCTAAGAGTGATGGAGATGAAGGCAGAGTTAGCGAGTGCGCACTGAGAACATAGTGTAGCTTCTCAGCACGTACTCAAATAGCAATGGTGAAACCCTTCCGTATACTGGATGTACAGGGGGTCCGATGGCTGAGCGGTTAGGGAGTCGGGCTATTAATCAGAAGGTTGTTGGTTTGATTCCCGGCCTTGCCAAATGACATTGTGTCCTTGGGCAAGGCACTTCGCCCTACTTGCCTTGGGGAAATGTCCCTGTACTTACTGTAAGTCGCTCTGGATAAGAGCGTCTGCTAAATGACTAAATATAATGTACACCATGTGTTGTCAGGTACTGGAAGCAGAGCCATTTCCAGGCTATAGACCTGGTCATGAAGGCCATGGAGACGGCTTACGGAGCAGACAGACCCTCTATGACCTCAGCTGCACTCCGATGGATGTACCACCACTCACAGCTCAGGGTAACCACACACTCACAGCTAGGTTAACCTCAAACACACACACACTGCTTAGGGTAACTTCAGACACACAACTCAAGGGTAACTTCCCACAATGCACATTGTAACACTTGACAGAAAGGCACCTTGCTGCTATCATACTGTACATAGCAATTCTAGAACCTTTGATCCAAGTGCCATCAATTCTGGTGTATGATGTGGTGGGCTGTGAATGTCCACCAGTGTTGACAGAAATAGCTGAGGAGGGCTGTGATGTATAATGTCCTGCCCCAGGGGGATCTGGGAGATGGAGTCATCATTGGCATGTCCACCATGGAGCAGCTCCAGCAGAACCTGTCGGCTTCGGAGGAGGGTCCCCTGGACCAGAGGGTGGTGGAGGCCTTCAGGCAGGCCTGGGACCTGGTGGCCCACGAGTGTCCCAATTACTTCCGTTGAAACACCACCTCCATGACTACCATTCAACTTCTCTAGAGATTAGTGTTGTCTTGTTATGGGGAAATATTACATCTAGCCAAGACATTGACTTATTACCATAATTGCCTTTAAACTTTTTATGCAATTTTCACAGTGATCAGTATTGAGATGTTGCTATGCTAGAAGTATAGAGGGCAACAAAATAGTTTTGGTGAAGCTGGGGAGAGAAAAGCACATATTAAAAATGTAACCTGTAATTTAATGGTTGGCACTTAATTGTAAATATTCACATTTACAAATAGACTGTTTTCAGGGGAAAATCTTTTTTCTGGAGGCTGTGTCTTCAACTGTAATAAATTGAACAGTGTAATAAGTGTGCTAAGAATAAGTTGTTTCTTCTTAGTGATACCAAAATGATTTTCCTGTGAACACAACTACTAAGTATATCCAACATGTCAGAATCCTTTCCTTTATACAGCAAACATCAGCTACATAAATGCATTCCATTGCCCAACACAGATGTTCAGTTTTCTGTTTTGACAGAATATATTGAAAGCACATTGTGAACAGACATGATTTCAAGGACAGTTTGTCCCTGACTCAGCATTTTACGGGCAATATGCAAACCAGATGCATAAAAATGCTTGTGACGGCTGGCAAAACAGGTTATTTAAAACATTTAAACAAGGTCTGAAAAGTCCAGTGTTCTTTGATCTTTCATTCTCCATCGTCTTCCTTATCTTCATTTTCCTGCATGGCGTCTTCGTCTTCCTCCTCAGCCATCTTCTCAAAGTCGTTCGATTCAGAGTTCCACATGCACTTGACTAGCAACTTGAATTCAGCCATCTCAATACCAAACAGTTTCTACAATGGACAGAAGAGAATATGGTTCATAACGACCTATTGATTCATGACCCCCACATTCCAATAGTGATAGTTATCATGAAGCCTCATCTGTACAACAAAACAGTCCAACATGGCTGGCTTGGCTGAATGACTTGGCTTACCAGAATACGAGCCTGCTCGGGTGTTAAGGCGTCGCCCTCCTTGCACACTTGGTGCTCTTTCAGTAACGTCACGACTCCTGGAAAAGATTCACATTTATTCCCTTTAGCACCTTTATCAATAGCGACGTACACAGTTCATATAGTGAGTACAGCAGATCTACGACTAGATGCACGGTTCTGACAGTGTTGGTGGTTAGTGTCGAGGATCGGTCCATAAGAACAAATTAGTTTACACGGGAACTATGACACAGCACTAAAATATGTGGTTGTTTGTAATCTAACCCTAATCTGCAGTGAAGGGCTGGTGGTCCTGTGAGCCGAATGTCATCCTACCCTTCTTGAGTGCGGTGGGGAGGCCCAACTGCCTCAGCTGGGGCTCCATGGAGTGAGGGAACTGTTCCAGGGGTCCTTCGTCAAGTGTTACGGCCATCTGTGCCTTATTACCTGCCCGCGCAAAATCTGTCTCCTTAAAGTGACTGAAATACCTATGAACAAGACCAGACGGAAAACACAAATGAGGCCAATGACTAACGGGTTCAACATAATGGACATTGACGTACAGGTTCAATTTAACGAGGTCCTTGTATTTTGTCTGCCTTGTATATCACACACAACATAGATTCAAGGCAGACCATGAATAAACTCCTAACATTGTCATTACTCCTGCCATTAGTATCCATTACTGATGCGTAAACAAGCTAAGGATACTTACTCTTGAACTTCTTCCTTGGTCTTATTTGTGAATAACACACCCACTTCGCCTCTCAGAAACCTGCTGACCTATGAAAATGAACAATGCCAAAAAATATCAGTAGTAAGCAAAAGATCAAAATGACTTGCTGGTAAACATTCATTCACAAACTCTTATATTCCCAAGCTTCACTTTCTTACCTTATGCAAATTGTCTTTGTACTCATCTGTGGAGTTCCTTCCGATGGCGATCATCATCACTTTGTTTTTACCAAAGAAGAATCTGTGGGAAAGATGACACAAACACAGTCAACTCCATCTGCAGGTGACACTGTCACAACTGCCTAACTACAGGGAAATTGAGGGATGGATGGGTGGGTAGATGGATGGGTGGGTGGGTAGATGGATGGGTGGGTGTGGAGAGTCGGGATTCAAGGGAAGTGTGTAAAATTGAGAACCTAACTGTGGCATGGCAGGCTCTTTACCTGCTGTGTTTCCAGGCTGTTCTGATGTCCTTGAGTTTGTTGTTCCTCATGTTAGCCACGGAAAACACAAACATGTGTTTGTAAACGTCCACACATTTCCGCAACTAAAAAAATCAGGTATTTGTCAGTGAGGAGGTGAAAGGTTTCTAGCTGAAATATCCTGTAAATGAGCTGAAACTACATTGCTGTTTACATTGAGGATAGAATTAATGCAAAGTACAACACGAATGCAACAAACTTACCTCTTCTATCAAGTTCTGTTTTGTTTCCAATCCCTTCTTGGCTGTCTTCGTAAGCGAAACTGTAGGACAACGTTAGAATATCTTTAGTCAGATTTCCAGGCATACGCTTGCATGTCTGTTCATGCGCTGTCAGCTCCTGCAGCGCTAAAAAGATGTCAGCAGCGGCAACTGGCTGGGTAGCTAGCACAATTGCAGTGTTATGAATTGAGCTTATCTGTACCTAGCTTCTAGGTCCACCGAAGAACATATAAAAAGGAGGTTATCGTGTTAGTTAAAATAAATTGGTGGCCAGCCAATTGGGTAGCCTACTCAAAAAGTTTCCAACTTGGTACTAGATCGTATTAGCTAATAGCTAGCCTAGCTAGCTGGATAGATGTTTTAATGTAGGCCTAGTTGTACGTTACATATCAAAATGTTACATAGAATAATCATTTATAATGTCGCATGTGAGATAGAAACATGTTTGATTCTGAATGTTAGCACATTTTTCACAAAACTTACTTTTCTTATCTCTCTTTGACTTCGGCATGGTTCTCACGTTGTAGAGCAAGACATGTGGAGAGAACGGACCCCAATGTTTCTATCCAGTCCACAGAATAAAGCTGTCCTCGTCTGCCTGACAAAAAACACTGCGTCCTTCAGCAGATGAGCCGGTATATTAATTGATTCTAGAATAGCAATCTTAGGAAAATATATTTGACTTGCTTTATAAACATAATGAATAGCACAATTAACTTGCAAACACAGAAACGTAGACAGTCAGAAATTAGGCTTAGCTTCCTAAAATATTGATCGGGGATCGATAGTTATCCATGGATTAATTAAACAGGGTACGTCTCAGTCACAGATACTTAAAACATCACAATTAATATTCAACATTAAGCAATTTCACTGAATTATCTTCACGAAAAACGTCCCATTCTCACAAACACAGGGTCTGCCTTAGCCCCATTTATTTCCCCCAGGAGATGGAACCAAAAACTCGGAAGAAAGTGCGACACGCAAAAGACTCCACTAGCGTTGTTACCACCTCCTTGTCAATTATTGATTGTGGTTGAGACTGCATTTCACAAATTAATCTGCAGGATCACATATGATCATTTCAACGTGCGTTCAAATGGCGTAGGGGGTTTAGAAACATTCCTAGGCAATAGAGCAATGCAAACTAAGAAGTTTGATATTGGCAGGGAGAGAGAGAGAGAGAGCGAGAGAAAGAGAGAGAGAGAGAGAGAGAGAGAGAGAGAGAGAGAAAGAAAGAGAGAGAGAGAGAGAGAGAGAGAGAGAGAGAGAGAGAGAGAGAGAGAGAGAGAGAGAGAGAGAGAGAGAGAGAGAGAGAGTGGCGGGGGGCTCTGTGGCCCCTTGTGGGATTGTTTAGGCTATATCTTGTGTAGGCTATGTCCTAAATAAGAATCTCATGTCAACTACTGGTTATTGCTTATCGAATCCAAAAGTCCTTTAATAATACTGCAGTATGGGCACTTAGCCCATTTGTTCTAGGACTGTTGGATGACTTTGTTGTGCAAAATTATACAAACTTACTGCCTTTGGGCCATTCATGTTTGTGTGTGTGTGTGTCAAAGAGAGAACGACAGGGTGTTTAGGCTAGATGTGTGTGTGTTCTTGAGAGAGAGAGATAGAGAGAGAGACTAATAGAGAGAGAATGAATGAGGGGTGGGTGGGGTGATGTATACAGTTCCTAGTTTAGCAGATTGAAACATGATCCAGCGGCGCCACAAAGACACACAAGGCTCTGAAGAGCCTGCCATCAACCACATACCGGAGACCGAATGAAGTGACGTTAATAGGATCACAGAATCAGGGCGGCGAGCCGAGAATCGGGCAGAGCTGGTTCTAGTGAGGATATCATCAGCAGCACCTGACGAAGCAAAGGCAAGGCACACGCACGGAAGCTTACTGGGGAGGAGGGAAGATGCCGCCTTCAGTCTGCGTCAAAGCTGAGATGCATGAGCATGAGATGATCTTGCGGGTGCCGTGGTGTTTTTAGGACACAATTAGTTTTCGCAGATCAAGGCAGATAATTTCAGCCGTTTTTTTGTTTGTTTGTTTTTGTTGTTGTTGCTGCAGAGCAGCTATGGTTGTCTCACCCACGGCGGCGTCAGTCCTATTCCAATGATTTTCATTTTAGGAAGAAACTACTTGGGGAACTTGTATTTAGGGGGGTATGCAGAAAATGGAGATGAGTTTGGTTGTTAATTCATTTTAGAAAACACGACCAAAAAAACAACAAGAAAAGCGTTTTATGATCAGGTATATGTTTACCAAATATGATGAACTCGTTTCTTTTCTCTGATGCTTCATCTGCTGCAATGATTGCCACAATACCAATCTCATCTGCTGGTACGGGCGCAGTGACCAGCGCTCTGCGCAACGACTTGGGCTCCAACATCCACGTCCTGAAGACTTTAAACCTGCGATTTCGTTGTTTTCTTGCCAAAGTTCACGAACTCGAGCGAAGAAACAAATTATTGGAGAACCAACTGCAGCAAGCGTTAGAACAACAGCGTTACCAAGGTCCTTATACTCGTGAAGTTGCTGTCCAAACAGACTCACCCGAATCCAGGCTTCCCGGTACCATTTGGAGTTTCACCCACGTGAGGAGACAAGGGGAACGCTTCGAGACTCTCCAGGGGCCCGGTGTGTCCTGGAATCACCCAGACGGAGTCGGAGTCCAAATTGATACCATCACCCCAGAAATACGAGCTCTGTACAATGTTCTGGCCAAAGTCAAGCGAGAGAGAGACGAATACAAGAAAAAGTAAGTTCCCAAGTCTTAAAGTCAACAAAACAAAAAACACTGACACTATTATGCACATGTAATTGATTGGTTTCTATAGGTCAACAACTGATCATCCAACTGAACTTAAATTATTTCTGATATCTGAATGGTGTTTGAGGCTTTAGTATAGATAGTGCAATCTCCATAAACCTGTTTCAACATTTTCCAGTGTTTACTGATTCATTGCAGTGCTTGAGCCACAGTGCCTCTGTGTATTAATTGACCGTGAATAGGAAACGATTAGTGATAATGATATAATAGTATGTGTGTGCTTTTATGCATCTGTGGGTATTATCCATACTTTACTGCTCCTCTGCATACATTCCAAATGTGGTGAGCATGGTCAGGTCAGTAGTCTCCTTGTTCAACATCCTGTTTCTTCTATACCCACATTGATGTCATTTCCTGTGTATCATAGTGCAGCAGTGTCTCTGATTCCCCCCAGTACGTCACAGCCGAACAGACTGGCAGGGTATGCTGTTGCCATGGCCCCATGCCAACCCAACGGCCCCCTTTTTCTCATGACTCACCCACAGTGCCATTCAAACCGTGCAGGTACCTGGACCATGGGGCACTCTGTCACCATGTAGTCACACTGCACACATGCAGTCATCAGAGACAGGATGCCCTTGTTTCTGTACTCCACCAGGCACAAATGTTTACAACTCGAGGCCCACACAAATACATCTCAGGAGAAATTCTAGATAGATGGCCAGTTGTAATATTTCCCTCATTCAGTCAGAGAGACTCTAAATACTGTGTCTGTGATGTGTCTCTAACCATTTAATATCTGCTTTTAATAATAACCCACACCTTTCTGAAAACACTTATGATAATAGCTCTCTGAAAGATTATTTCTGGCTGTTAACCAAGTGGCCCAGGCTCTGGCAGCCTATTTAAGGTTATTCAAATCCAGAAATTAATTTAAAAAAATATTGACACCTTAATTCTATTAACATTGTGTCTGTACAGGAAAAATATATGAAATTAATATATGAAATTACTCTGCAGTCAGAAGGAAGCAGCCTGCTTTTCAAGATTTCGATCATTTAAATTTCGAATAGGTCTCTGTGCAACTATAGCTCGGACTCCCAGCTCTCTCCAGTAGCACTCAGATGTACCTCACAGAAGGACTGGCACCAGTGGTTACTGCTGGTCACATGGCTTCATAATGACTCCCTCCCCAGGTTTTCTCTCTTGGGCCAGATCACCTAGAGCAGATCGGAACCCTAGCTGTCCTCTGTTTGAAGCTCAGGCACCAGCCAGTAGACCAGGTGGTCCTCATAGTGATCTGAGGGCAACAACAGGGCTAGCAGACTGGGCCACCTCCTCACAGAGGCCCTCACACACCTGCACTGTTCAGGCTCGGCGGCGACATCCTCCTGGTTTACAGAAGAGTGGGGGGTGCCCCCCCCCCTCCCGCTTGTTTTCTCTCCCTCTCAGGCCTCATGCTAACATCCCTTCAGCCTCCTGCCTTCTTTGTCTCCACCCCCATCCCCTCATCCTTCACTCCACTCCTTCATTGCTTTGAGCTTGCCCCCTCTCCACTCCCCGTGTCACACAGACTGCTTTGTAAGGCTTCTCGAGCCTTGCGTGGGGGCGGTTTCCCGGGGGGGGGGTGCACCTCCAGGCCTCGCTGGTGATTTATTAAAGCTCGACAATTGTGGACACACACCCTGAGATGGATGGCCGGTCATATTTATAATCCTTCCACTTGCATTCATACAGCAAAGTTATTCACTGGTTCATACTATTTCTCTTTACAATGCAGCCTTTCTCTGCGTATTTCAGTCCAACTGTAGACTGTATTAAACCGCTTTGGCAAATGTCAAGACAGCTATATACTGTTTTGGTTGATGGTTTATGATGAGAAAATTGGAGTTGGCCAGCTTTATTTTGAGGTATCCAGTATTCATGTATCTATATCTCTGGCATCTTCACATACAGATAATTAAGTAGGGAGAAGTCTACTTGATTAACGATTTATTTGATATAATCGGTGACAGCAGGATTTGTTATCACATAGTTTCTTCTTTCCCACATGGCACCCACACCCACACCACACCTCACTGCAGGCAAAACAATAACAATAAACCTGGAACAACTGAGAGCTTCAGTTGCAACACATCTTTTGTTCTGCTGTTGGGTAACAGTGGTTGTTGTCTCTCGGGGACAGATTTTAGTGGCAGATTTAGTAGAAGCTTGAAAAGATTTAATGGTATTTCCCAACTCTAATCAAAAATAATTTGTTTTGACAGTTGCAGGTGACAGTTAACTAGTTTATTACCTGTGTTTGATCATCTGCCATACCAAGAAATCCACCTGTCAAATTAGTTTTGGAGTAAAAATGAAGACGTGTTGCTTTGCTTATGTCTGATATAAGTTTAGTAAATCACCTTCACAGGGAAGGTGGTGGTCTTCTTCTGCAAAGTGTGGGACAGAGGGTTTAGAGTGTCCCATATATTGACAAATGAGAACACAAAGTAAGGTGAATAAGGTCACTGCCAGTCTCTCTGCAGAGAATGTCTCTCCTTGAGATTTATCCTTGTGGGTCCCTGTGCTGTAGATCAACGACGTGATAAAGATGTTCAAGGGCTGTCATGTGAATCATGTGTGAAGGCCTTCCTGGTAGGGCCACAGAAAACAGGATGTGAGGAGAAGGACATCACATCAACATATACGTCTGGTGTCACCTTCACCATTCCTCTATGTGTATCTTCTTTATGTATTGCTAATGATTAGCTTTGGTCAAATGTGTGATGTCACATCACATTGGTGACCTTTTCTGTTGATTAAACGGCCGGGATCAACACTGGGATCAACACTGGTCAACATGTCCTGTGCCTGCCAGGTTAAATAGACACAGAGAAAGAGACACAGAGAGCGATCCATCGCACAGTGGGTCGTTAGACACATTCTCAATGTGCAGTGCTGGCTTCAGCTTTTCTCCATTGTTGCCCTCAAGGACGACACAGCAGCAGGCTATACCAGAGATGGGATCAAAACCGATGATCCCGGTTTAGTTGAATTTTTGGGTGAGACCTCGTGTGTAGAAAGGAAGCTGCGTGCCCTCTCAAATACCTGAGGAGGGCTGGGGACAGAGGAGGACGCCCGGAGGGGAGCTTCTTTCCTTCCCCCATTAATAATTGAAGGCCTGGCTGAATTTAGCTGCGCCTCCGTGCGATCTTGAGTGGATCAATGGAACCAGAATCCTGAGGAGACACTTTCAGAGGCTTTGATCTCTCTGTTTGTGCTCGGAGGAGATGAAAGGAGGGATTTTAGATCCATCCCAAAAGGAGGTTAAGAACTTGGCCCGAATGAAAACATTTATGAGGCTAATTGCTAAGACAATACCAGTGTAGGTTGTTTATACTCTGCATATAAGTGTTGTTTTCTTGTCTGTTTGTTAGGTATAATAGTTGCATGCTGCGTTCTCCAAATCAGAGCAACATGCTGTTGTTCTTTAAACCTCTCTGTCCATCTGTAAACATGACCTGTGTGGTGTAATCCAGGTCTTCTGCTTAGGTAAAGGATTTTCCCTTAAGCTGGCGTCTGGCAGCAGCAGCCCTTGTTCCAGCCCCAGCCTCCACAGCCTCAGCCCCCTCAGCCCCAGCCTCCTCAGCTTCAGCCTCAGCCATAGCCTAAGCCTCAGCCTCCTCAGCCCCAGGCCCAGCTTTCCAGCCTCAGCCCCACAGCACTGGCACCAGCACCAAATCAGGGCCCAGCCCTGTGCTGCATCTTGGCTCTCATCCCCCGCTGTTACTGTGAACTGCTGCCCCCCCCCCCCCCCCCCCCCCCCCCCCACTGGTGCACAGGCAGAGTGAGCACAGAGTACACACACACCCACACACACAAACACGCATGCACACACACACACACACACTCACACACACATACACACCCATACACTCCCACATACACACACTAGATTCCTAGATGACAGTTTCTCTTCCTGTCTCTTTCCCACTCTCCCGCTCTCTATCTCTCTTAGACACACACTACCATAATAAAACCATTTGTGTCTTTAATTCTCTATAGCCACAATGTACGCTCTGAAGTAATTACCTACTGACCTCTATGGCCACCCACAAAGCAATATCAGGCCTTGTGAAGGGCTGTTAGAGCAGATTACACTGTCCTCTCCTCACTGGAGGTCCCAATAAACTCTACTTTCAGTCCCTGGCAGGTTGAAGGTCAACCTAGACACAGTGTAAGGTCAACAACAGCATGCTGAACTAGGAGGGAACAGGGCTTTCTGTCCGTGTTGAATGTGTGGTTAGTTTGTGTGTTTGTTTCCTGGTGGGTTGTTTGTGAGGTTGACAAGCCATGCAGAGAGGTGTAAAGACACGTGCAGAGATGATAGAGAGATGGAGAAGGAAGTTGTCCCAGGTGGTCAGGTCAGGTGTTTTTCATCCCCTCCCTAGAGTCTGTGTTTTCTCTGAGAGAGAAAGAGAGAGAGAGAGCCCCGCCATGCTTTTGCTACCGTGGCAGTGCTGGAGCGAGCGGCTGCAGCTGATTATTCATGGGCATCGATGGAGCCCAGGACAGTGGAGCCCAGGACAGCGGCACCCTGCCACAGAGGAGCAACGCAGCTGTCTGTCTCTGCTGCCTGCTGCGGAGAACAGGGAACGACCGCGTTCTCTCATCTCAGAAAGGTGCAGATGTGCTGTGCTGTATTCAGTCCTGGATTCTGAGGCTAGTCTAAGGCATTCAGGAAGCAAATGTAGTGTTAATCCCAGGAGAATGAAAATAGGTGATCCTTCATCCGAAATAAGGAGGGAGGCTGGGGGTGTCCAAGACCCTCCATAAATCTACAGTGACCAGCATTGTTTTTTTGCGGGGGTGCATAATGTATTAGGATCAACAGTATAGGGCTTGATATCATGTTCATGCATGTGCTATGCTACACTATTCAACAGTAACATTAGATCTAATCTACCTCACGCAAATTCACTTGAAAGCCTTTGGAGTTGTCATCCCTAATCCTCGATTGTTTAATCCGGGCGATGGCAGCAGTGGACTTGTTTGTATCAGTCAGTCAGTGTGTCAGGCTGCTCCGTCCATCTGTCTGTCCTGACCGCTGCGTTCTCAGAGGGTGTGAGGGTCTGATGGCGTGCGTGCTGGTGATCCTAAGCAGTGAGTCGGAGCCAACAGTCATGTGCTGACAGAGTAGGGCGCCTTTAAAAGCCCGGTATATCTAAAGCTTATAATCACACAGGCAAAACCAGGGTGTTTGTGGTTGACAGCTAACGAGCTACATGACAGATGACCTGGGTTGCTACCTTACCCTGCCGTAGAATCTGGTTCTAGGGGTGTTTCCTTTTGTATATGTCCTGTCAATTATTTAACAGGGTTGGTCAGCATCTGTGTGAGTGTGTGAAAGTGATTTCTGACCTGCGGCCCTCGTCATATGCCATTAAACCCAAATGAGGCTGAAACTCTTCAGACCAGGGCTCTTAATGCCGCGAGACACTTTTATCCTCTCTGACAGGGTTTTCATTACCGCTGTTTGAGTGGCTCTCCACTCAATGGGTCGTCATCATCTTAGCCCAGAAGTCCACTCATGTTGCCTCTCACGCTTCTCAATGAAATGGTTGAAACTGGTGATTTGAACTGGAAGTCTCAGACCTTTAATGGAGTCTGTGCCCTACGTTTCACCAGAGTGGAGGGTCGCGGGTGTGATTCCTTCCTCTTTCACCCCTGAGCGAGGCACCTTTCACATGGGTGGTTGTGTTGTGTGAGTGTTGCTGCTCCCATGGTGCCTTGCAGTGTCTCCTGTGACCCATTCCAGATCCTCTCTGAATTCACAGACAGCCATTCATCTTACTGTCATGATATGCTTTGTCCCTGACCTTCCAATTGAATGACACTAGGGTGGGCTTTCACATGCAGTATGAAAGGAACATGTATGTATAGCTGATCAAAGTGTTTTTGAAATGATATTGGCCGGGTTTCCCAGATTCGTTAAGAAGCTCTTAGCGTTAAGAGCTTCTTAGGAGCGTTTCTTAGAACGCTCCTAAGAAGCTCTTAGCGTTAAGAGCTTCTTAACGAATCTGGGAAACCCGGCCATTGTCGGTGCCTTTACTGTGACTTTTAAATGGAGCCATCGTGACATTTAAAAAAGATCATACTAACCCTGCAGGTGTGTGTACTTAAATGATACAATATAACGATTGTAATTATGTATAATTATCTTTGTATTCATTGGTAATGGGGCATGTAAAATATGCCTTTCACTTGGCTTCAATAGTACACACCCTAATGTTCAGGGATCTGTGCCAGAAGATAGCATCTTCTGTTGTTCTGTTCTGTACTGTAACAAGACTACACACCTCATTTCAGATTGGCTCCACCCTGCCCTAGCTTGCTGGAGCGGGTTAGGATGCGAGGGTTGGAGGGCGATGACACAGAAACATGATTCATGACAACAAATAAATCCCCATCATTTGTCTAAACGGAAGTCCCATTCAAAAATGAGGGGTAGTCACAAAAGACTGAATCCCCCTTCCCCAGCCTGTCCACAAATTCGTTTTTACCCTGTGTGAACGAAAGCACCTCTTTCCGTTTGGGTTGTGTAAATAGCTGGGGGTAGACCAAGTGCTGGTTCTGCTGTGTGCTTGCATGTGTGTGAGTGTGTGTGTGTACGTGGTGGGCTTGCTATGAGTATCAGGGTGGACTGATTTACCGTTTAACTACCCTCCAGCCTCTCAGCTTGCAGGAGACCATCCCATGCTTAATGCAGATATCCGTTTAGCCAAGGGTTCTTTTTCATAACATTAAAGTGAATTTTGAAGTGAAGACATGTTTTTATCTGACGCAAGGCAGAATATAATTACATTTACAGTACAGGCAGTGCAATACTGTGGTAAGATAGACCTCTGTTTGAAGTATGTGAGACAAACTTGCTGAACAAACTGTTCATCTATATTCCGTATGGATTGAGATGGATTAACCCATTCTGGATGTATTGTGTGTCTGGTTCTGATGCTTCAGATGTTAGCTGTAAGCTCTGTGCCATGATAGTGAAGGGATCTATGTGAGAGAGCAACAGCGGTAGTGTGAAACCTCCTGACCAGGCTCGAGAATCCACAGACTCAACAGAAACAGGAAACACGGGAGTGTTTCCGTTAAAGGGTGTTCGCACAATGGAAGCCCATGCCAGCAGGAGCAAGTCCTTGCACAGTTGTTCCAAAAACATCGGACTGCCCATCCCTCTTTCTCTCAAGAGAGCAATTAACTGTTTAGCATTTTGGGATGATCTTGAATCCTGCCTCTCACGCAAGGTAGGGGCAGTGTCAGCACGTGGACGCCCCAGGTGAGGAGACTGCCCCCCTCCCTCCTCCCTCCCTCCCACACACACACACACACACACACACACACACACACACACACACACACACACACACACACACACACACACACACACACACACACACACACACACACACACACACACACACACACAGGAACCCCTCAGGGGAGACAGAGCAGGGCCATGGCTGGCCGTCTCTGAGGTTGAGCCATTAGATAATGTGTTTGCACTGTGCAGACGAGGCCAGCACACAGTCCTATTGTTGGGGCTTGTCAGGCAGTGTGGTAATGGTGGGAGGCCTGGGATTAGCACTGGTGCTGTGTTGGTTCCAGCCCATCCGGGACCCCACCCTCGCTGTAGGAGTTTCCACTGTTACCTACACAACAGATCCTATTGACTGTAGACTTTGATCAATGTAAAGTTAGCCTACACATTGTGTTTAAGAAGCCCGGGGCTTTCAGAGGGAATGGCGGAGTAGACAATGTGGTGGTCGCTCTGGGAGAATCCCCTTTTCAGGGCAGACCGAGCTATGTTAGCTCATGTCTGGTACTGTGTCTGAACTTGCCCTTCAATGCCTCCTTTATGTAGGGATGTATGGAATTGTTTTAGGCAGTTTTAACTTCAATAAATGTCATGGACGCAGCCCCAAAAATATGTCGTTACAGTAAGTGAATGTAGATGATTGCGTTTTCATTTTGTATATGTTTAGATTTGAGTTGTTTTTTAATCAGTTATGTGGACATTTGACACGTATGTGTGTAATGATTATAATCTTCCTGGTTTATCTGTGATATCCTGGTTTGTAGCGACGGTGGTTTGGAACTCTTGAAGCTGTTCTGATGCGGTTGCCCTACGGAGACTCCCGAATGGTCTTACGGAATGGTCTATAATAATAATAATAATTAATTTAATTTATAACACACTTTAAATTCTGAATCTCAGAGTGCCACAGTACATAGTAAAACATAGTTAAAACTATAATAAAATAGATTTAAAAAGTACGTCTATGGTAGACGTCCAGTAACCTGTGTTCAATCCCCAACCCCCAAGCCTTCTCCTTGTGATTTAGACACAGTTCTGGAACCTTATGCAAAACAGAACCCTGAAATGAGAAGTAAATACGATGGTTGCCAGACCATATTTGACAACCAATTCATCCTCTGCATGTAAAAGGGACACATTCATCAAACTCACAGCTTTCATTTTCCAATACCTTCAACCTCCTCCCCTCTATGTTAAACCTATTTAATCCAGTCTGCTCCAGGCAAACAAGCAGGAATCAGCACTATACTGTCTCATCCTCGCACATGTGTAAGGAGTTAATCATATGCTCATACACACAAACACACGCCCATACACCCACAACCCCCCACACACGCACGCACACAAAGAAACACACGTTTGTGTTTTAAGTTTATTCCTTGTTTCTGCAGATGACTAATTGCCCTTGTTTATCGGGAGAGTACAGCACCCTATGACTGGACCATTTCAATCCTTCTTTCCATGAAGAACCCATAGGTCATTCTAGCGTCATGTTCTACTTTCACTCTGTCAGCTGGCTGTTCTTCTCAGTGGCATCGATGGTGGCATGTGAGTCAAGGTTGCAGCTGGTACGGCATGTGGTCTATTTGAAGGCCTGTATGTATTTCTAGCCGTGGAAGGGGAGAGGAGCCATGCTGAAATGTGTTGACTCATGAATACCCATGATTCCCTTTCTGAGTCAGGCCATCCCTGTTTAACCAGGCGTAGCAGGAGTGGTTCAGGGACTCGTGCCTCTAACCCTCCCATCATCCCAGCATCACCTTCAGAGTCTCTTGTCTTTTCGACAATATGTGGGAACCGGTTGTGTTATAACTAAAAAAAGATGACTCGCCTCTGCTTTTAAAGATGACGAGGAGCTTTAGAGAGAGGGAAAACTGAAAAATCAATAGACGATTTGAACTATTGCTGTAGCATGCCTCAGTGCATTCATCTCAATGTTCTCCTCCCATATCAGTCTCAGCCCCAACAAGTGATGTTTGTCTCGCCAATCAAACACACTGTTACATCCGGGTGACCAGTGATCCCCCTGAGAACCATTACTGGTCACTTAGCAACAAATGTGAAAGGCTATATTTAAGAATGTCTAATGGCTCGGCTAGCAGGCTCACTGTTTGTCTGGCTGGCTGTTTGTCTGTCTGGCTGGTGGGCTAGTTGGTTTGGCTGGCTAGTTAGCTGGATGGTTGACTGGCTGTTTGGCTGTCTGTCTGAATGGCTGTCTGAATGGTGCTGCTGGAGCATGAAGACAGGTCACCGGGTAGTCAGTTAGTTGTGAGTGATGCCCCTGCTAGGTGTGCCTCTGTAGTCTGCATGATGGAGTGATCTGGGAGGGGGTGTGATGGAATGGATCTGGATCAGGTGGAGGCCAGGGGCGCCACACACATTGATAGGGGAGGGTGAGAAGGTCAGGGTGGGAGGGGGAATGAGAGAAGGAGGCAGGGGGTAGGAGAGTGAGGGGATGGGATGGATGGATTGTGGGGACGCGGGGAGGGAAGCGAGGGGGGAGGGAATGAGAGGGAGAAGGGCGTAGAGGGATCGGAGGCGAGGGTGTTCAGGGAGGAATGAGATCAGGGCGAATCAGAAGAGGTCCGACCTTGAGGCCGCGCTGTCGACTGTCGACTCAGCAGCCGTCCAACCCGCAGCCCTGCTGCAGCCATGCAACGCCCCCCCCCCCCCCCCACTCCCACTACCACACACACACCACTGCTCATTAGCACCCTACACATGTCCACACCCCCCACCCCGCCCCTCAACCCATCCCCGTGGACAGCATAGATCACACAAGGCAGCAGCCGCACGACAGCCAATCAATACCCCCCCCTCAGCTCCTCCTCCATCCCTAGCACGCCACTTCCCTTCTCCAGTATTTCCCATCCTAACCTGGGTGTGAGGCAGGTTGGTGTGGGGGGTAGGATGATCTGTACCGGAGGAGTGAGTTATGGGTGAAGGCCCCCCCCCCTCCCTGGGATGTTGGATTGCATGAGGGAGGCTGCCAGGGGGAGCAGGATGTGTACAGACCCATGGATAGAGTTGCATGAGACGGGTCACGTGTGTTCCAGCTAGTCTCTCTCTGTGTGATTTATCTGTGTTGTCAGTGGGCTCATCGTCTGTGAGTGCTGGTGTGTATGTGTGTGTTTAGTGAATGTGTGTGTGTGTGTGTGTGTGAGAGAGAGTGCGCGTGTAGTGCATGTCTGTGTGTGTGAGAGAGACCGTACAGTGGGGTTTGTGTGTATATTGGTGTCTGTGTGTGTGTGCCGGAAGTGGTATGGAGATTGTGTATGGTTGTCTAGGTCTGTGAGTGTGTGCGTGTGTGTGTGTGTGTGAGGGACAGAGCAGGCTGAAGGGTGTGTGAATGCTGCATGTAGCAGACATATTGATCCTTGAATTCCTCTGCACATCGTTTTTGATATCTCTGTTTGATCTGTGATCTAATCAATCCCAGTGGATTTACAGTACCCGACACAGAGATCACTTCTCCATCCTAAAATAATAGTGAAACCAGTCAATTGTGTTTCATTGATCGTATTGATTCTGTTAATTGTATTGATGTGATTATCACAGTTGGTTCTCCAGCTAGAGGAAAATTGTTGTCACCTTACAGCATGGAAAGTGTTGCTACCTCCCCCCCTCTGATGTTGCACAAGACATGATTATCACACACACCTTTCACTGCAAAGATTTAACATTAGGGTAGATTAAAGATTTTGGCATGCACAAAAGAAAATATCAGATTTTTTTACATTTCAAGCAATTCGGCACGCATCACAGTAAATGTAGCAACATGATTTAATTGCTCTGTCGTCATTGTTAACGATCTAACCACAGAACCATTACTCCTTGAAAAGGTTGATTGTGCTGCAGTTTAATGGTTCCTGCTTGGGGCGATGGGGATGAAGAAAGGTTCCTCATGCTGGCACGCAGAATAGGTTCCCCAGGCCGGCATAGAGACCAGACACAGGGAGGGGGGGTTGTCAGGAATATTAATCTATCAAGCATTGCACAGTCAGTCGGTGAACAAGTTTAAGAAAGCTTTATTGCTTGCGGCCGGCCCACAAGGAGACAAAAACATCACACGCCATTGTGCTACAAAGTTTGTCTGCTAGCATGTTGCGCTAGCTACCTATTTAAGCAGCCCCGCTCTTTACAGTCCTTGGTTAAGACAAAGGCATGCAAATGTCCCATGGCTCTTCTTCATTGGCTCCTTGCATAGACCTGGCGCGCATGTGTGCGTGTTAAAGAGTGTGCGTGTTCACGACGTCAACCCTGACACTAAACACAGAATCATTCTTATACAGGATAAATGTGTTACATCTTCAATTTTCCAACAGGGATACGGTGAGGTGGGGGGGGGGGGGGGGTGCAGATTGGCTGAAGAGGCTTTGCGTCTAACAAGTAACATTTTGGTTCCTTTTTAATGATGCGGTTGTGGCTTGATGTTTTTTCCAATTAGGTAATTGATTGTGCAGGTTTCTTCACCATTACTGTTGCCTCTGGAGTGCAGTGTTCTATTCACATCGCTGATTAAATGTAGAGATTCAGGGACCACAGACAGACAGACAGACAGACAAGGTAGATATAGAGACAGACAGGTAAACTTAGAGACAGGCAGACAGACCGGTAGACACAGACAGCCCGACAGACAGACAGGCATACTGTTGAGACAGGCAGACATACACAGACACATGCAGACAGACAGGTAGACATACTATAGTGATAGGCAGACAGACATAGAGAAAGGCAGACAGACAGGCAGATGTAGACGAAGGCAGACCCAGACCCAGACAGATACCTCGGTAGTAATGACACCCCAGGCTCTGACAGAGTCTCCTGCTGTCTCTGGCCTTGTAAGGAGACTCCAGGCTTGTTGTGACTAACCCCAGACAAGGCCCCAGCTTCCAGCAGTCCTTGTGGGGCAGGGTTGTATCAGAGCAGGGGCCGGAATACCTTCCTCATGCTGAGGTCATCTCTGTGTGGAGCATGAGGCTGCTTGCTTTGTTTACATTCCGTCTCCAGGAAACATTTGTGTTTTTTTTTTGCTTCGGACTGCTGGGATAAACCATTTTCATAATCAACGTTTCCAACACAGCTTGGATTAAATAGCTGTATTTTGTAGATTTATTTGGTGTAGATTGTAGATTTATATGGAATTCAATAGTTGTTAATATTTTGAACCTTACTGACCTGTCTGGATGTTGTTTCGTCTGCTGATGTAGGAGTGCAATTCCCCCCCAGGGATCAATAAAGTGCTGTTCTACTCTACTGTACTTCAAAGATGTTGGAATAGCCTTTTAACTTCAATAGCATCCCCTTGAATATGACATAGACATAAGTACATGCATAGTGTAGTAGTTTGGCTGTCTATAAAACATGTTTATTCAGTAGGAAGCCCCTCAGATAGTCTCTCCATCATTAACGAACACTGCCACCCCACACACAATCAGAGATGGAGGAAGTGACATCACGCCCAGAGAGGAAGTGACCAGCTGTGCTTACATCATGTCACCGATCATGGCCAGAACTGTTTCCTGTCAGCAGAGGAAGTGATGCGGTTGTGAAGTCCCGTAACCTCACAGTGTCGTGAGGTAGTGTGTCTGGACTCAGAGAGAGGCCGTTAAGACCAGGTATTCCATCACAGCGTGACGGCTAGGGACTCTTGTCCTGTTTCCCTAATTAGACAAGACACATTCAGAGGCTCTCAGACAGGAACAAGGCAGGGTTTGTTCTTAGAGGAGACAACAGTGATGGGTGTTGATTTTGTCACTGGGGTATTTTTAGCGTTGGGTGTGTTTCCATGGTGATTAAGGGGCACAGATAAAGATCGATGCCTCAGCAATCGTCAATTGGGGTGGGGATGAGATGGCCCCCTCAGCATTCATTTGGGGTGGGGATGCGATGGACCTTTTCACTCTTCTCTCTCAAACACACACACACACGCACACACACTGTTGCCCCCTCTGTGGTCAGCCAAATGACTCACAGACAAAGTCACGATGGGTGTCTGACGCTAAGGCTTACCTCATGACTGGGAATAATATCTCAGTCCATTCATTAATGTCCCCCTCTGTCTGGGACCATCACCCACTCAGCCTGCCTGTGCCCTGGCCTGGGCTGGCCTGTATCCAAGGGCAACAAGACAGGGCCTATTCCTGGCCAGACCAGACTGGGGTAAAACAGTTGATCATGGTCTGTTTTAGAGGTCTGTTGATGTGATAGAAACAGCATGTGTGAGCAAGAGGAATGTGTGAACAGACAGCTATTTTTACCTCATCTTGCTGGGCTGCCTTGGTAGCTTGGAGATATATGATCTATCACGTCAGAGATGAAGTTAAGCGCTGACTAAGATTGACAGCTGAGCAAATGGCAGGGTCAAACTGTTTACATGTGGTTTTTCATTCATTTGTTCACACACATACTTAAAAATACATTCCCGTGGACACATTTCAATCAAAATTATTCAAATGATTCTCAAATGGCTTCCAATGTACAAAACCCCATTGGATGCATTTGGTTTAATGACAGCAAGTCAATCATTTACGACACTTAACGGACTCACGTTTATATCTCACAGGACCATGGTGCATAACCGTCCATTTCAGTTACTCATTCAGGTTTATTTTCCATAGAGGCTCATGCTCGGGCCTTCATCTGTATTTACTCTGTGTGTATGGAAAGAATGTTCCCTCCGTCGATGTTAACACATCAACAAGCCTGAAGTACAGAAGTTTCCATTGACCAGAAGGCAGTTAGGCAGTTAGCATCATGGAATCTGCGCGGTCACACAGTACATTGTGTCCATCAGCAGGGCAAACAAACAATACGTTTGTAGATATAAAACAATATACGTGACGGTTATTTGCTTCGATTTGTGGCCATAATTTTCTGTGTTATCGTGACGGAAGACAGAAAAAAAAATTGTCATGGGAGACATACAGGTCTGACTGACAACGTCCAGTACGTCCAGCTGTGTACCTTCACCCACAGCAACACCAGGTAGCAAGCGCTGACCTCCCTCAGGAGAAGTATATTGTGTGACCTTTGACCTGCCGTGGTACTGACGAGGATGTTGTGTGTGTTTGTAGATGGGAGGAGGAGATGTGCAGACGAGATCAGCTGGAGAACATGGTGGAGACTCTCCAGGAGGTGAGATCAGCAGCAGCATGACCTTCAACATTGATTCACACCAACATCTGCACCACACTATGCCAAGACTAGATTATAGGGTGGACATCAAGCTTAGGTTGAATGTTGTAAGCATAGATCGATTATTTAATAGCTACGCTTATGCAATCATACAACCTTATACACCTTTCACACTCAAGTACTGCAACTATAGTCACTTACTTGTCAGACTCCTTTTTAATTCAATGGAACCTGTGACCTATATGGATTGTTCTGGATAGTAATCCACTGGTCTGATGTTAAATGTTAGTACAGTACTGATTCTCTTCCTATCCACATCCTCTCTCCCCCTTCTCCCTGCACTCCCCCTCTCACATCCTCTGACTCCCTCTGTCCTCCCCCCTTCCCCATCTCCCCTCTCTCCCTTCTCCCTGCCCAACCCCTTCCTTCCTCATCCTTCCTCTCCCCCTTCTCCCTATTCTTCCCCATCCTCTCTCTCCCCCTTCCCCCAACCCCTCCCCAACCCTTCCCTCCCCCACTGTCCTCCCCCCTTCCCCATCTCCCCTCTCTCCCTTCTCCCCTACCCTACCCCTTCCTCCCTCATCCTCCCTCTCCCTATTCTTCTCCATCCTCCCTCTCCCTTACCCCAACCTCTCCCCTCCCCAACCCTTCCTCTCCTCCATTCCCCTCTCCCTTTCTCCTCAACCTTCCGCCCTGCTCTGTCCTACGAACCTATTGATCAGCGGCCCCATCTGTGTTTGTGTAGGATTATGGGTCAGCAAAATGGCAGAGCTGGCTGGCGTCCCTGGGGGCCCTCACCTCTTAGAGAGCAACACACAGGCAGATGTTGCCGTGGTTACACTGTATGAGTGTGCGGAAAATCTGCTCAATCTTCGTCACTTCAAATGAACTGTTGTTTTGGCCTTCTGGCCTCTTGACACAGTGAGCTTCTTCTTGTAGGTCTGTGTGTGTATGTGTGTGTGTGTGTGTGTGTGTGTGTGTGTGTAAATATGGCATGTGTATATGTGTGCATGTGAATGTGGAGTGTGTGTGAATAATATTATGCTACACATATTATGTGTGTGTGTTTCCACCCAGAGTGCCCAGGAGTCGGAGGACATCCAGGATGAGCTGAATGATAAGGTGGAGAGGCTGAAGGCTGAACTGGTGGTCTTCAAGAGCCTCATGACTGATGTGAGTAAAACTGCATCACGACCAGAACCCATCCACTCTGAAACAAGCACTTAGTGTTACAGATTCACACCACTTTTCACAACAACAGTGTGTCAGGTAAATTCCAGACAGTTCAGTCCAGGGCTGAACACTAGCAGCTGAATAAACAATTTTTTGGTATTTCTCAAAGAGATAGATTCAGTTAGTTTGTTGTCATTTATCATGAAGACACCCTACACACTCAGTTGTATTGTAGGCTAGATTCACAACCATTCATTTGGATTCTCACCCTTTAGTCAGAAGAAATTGCGTGCTGTACCCACCGGAGGGCCTCTTAGACAAGCATCGGTAGAGTAGTGTTCTCTGTGGAGAAAGCCTTGGCAACCACTGTAATACTGCTAAAACCGTACCCTTTAGTCACTATGTGTATTTCGACATGCAAATAAATGTAAATGTGCCTTGCAGAGTTGGGAAGGATCCCCCAGCTCAGTTCCCTTCTCTGACAGGAAGGCTGTTACATACAGCAGCTGGCCCTGACTCAGGCTAGCTAGCTCAGGGAGGAATATCGTCTTCTGGATTCTAGTAGAAACCGTTCTAGCCCTGCTTACTGTACATCCCGGATATTGGCTTTTGCGTGAACAGTAACTGTGTGTTTTGGTTGTTCCCCGTATTGAGTTGTGGGGTGTGTAGTCAACAGTAGCTCTCCTCTGAGGACCCAATGTATATTCAGTGTATACATATCCATGTAGTTAAATTACATATGTGTACTGCACAGTAGCCTAATAGACAGAGGTGTGGTCTAGTATGAAGTAGCGGACATACTGTGAATTTACCAAGCCCCCCTCCTCCCTGTACTCCCTCCCCCGCCCCCCGGCCCCCGCCCCCCAATCCCCACCTACTGTATAACCGCTCATTCTATAGTGCGCTAGCAGGATATCCTTTGGGCATGCGGTGTGTGCCTGCGCATCACCTAGACTACACCCCTGGGAACAGAGCCGCTCGTTACAACACAATGTATCTAAACTGATGGCTCCCCAACAATGTTGAGTTTTCACCCTCTGCTGTAAGACGTGTCCTTAGATTAGGTGTACTTTTGTCATTGCTCACTATAAAGGGTGGTCGTCGTCAGAGCTCCCAATATGTCACGAGGAATCTGCATCTAAAAGTAAGAGATAACTCCTCTACTGTATATATTAGCCTTATTACGCCACCCCACAACCCCCTACCCCAACACCACCACCCCTCAACCTAACTAGACTGCTTTGGAATAGCCCAGGGCTTGTGTTGTTAGTCAAGACTAGCTCTGTCGCATTCTAGCTCGCCTGTTGACTGTGTGTGTGTCATGTGACTGAGAAACAGAGAGCAGCATGGGAGTTGCTTTGTTGGGGAACGTTTGGTTGTTAACTGGTACTCCTGTAGAGGCCCTATACAGATTTCCTGGTACGGTACTGATGCACATGAGGCCCAGTTTGACATCCGAGTTATTTTTGACCTTCTTCCGCAAAGTGTCGGTGCATGTTGTCTTACTGACCCAGACAGACTCACAGACCCTTCTGACTGTTTGGTTTCTGCTGGGTGTGCGGTGTGACCTGGATGTGGGCTATGCAGTTAGATTGATGGTTGCTGTCAATAGTACCGTCCCCCTCCCCCTCTCCTCCCCCCATTTCTATATAAAGTCAGCATGTCTTACTGCACATCACTGTGTTTACTGATTGATAGTTTAAAAAAAATGCTTTTATGACAGTGGTTCCATGAAGATTTTTTTTCTATAAATATTCCTTTCTTCTTAAGAGAAGGAGGCCTGTGTTGAATATATGAAGCGCTTGAAGTTTGCTTGATTTTTTCAAATCAAACAAGAAGTCGTTTCAAGCTACAAACTTGGGCATGCAAGGGAAGCTAAATCAAGTAATCTGGGAAGTACCTTTTATGTCAGTTTTTGGTGACTTGCAAAATAAAAGTCTTACTTCACTAAATCCATGTCTGTCTTCCTCCCCCCCTCCTCCAGCAAATGTCAGACCTGGACAGTAAGATCCAGGAGAAGGCCATGCGTGTGGACATGGACATCTGCAGGAGGATCGACATCACGGCCAAGCTGTGTGACGTGGCGCAGCAGAGGAACTCAGAAGACATGTCCATGATGTTCAACGTCAGTCCTGCCCGCTCACTCCCTGAGAGGGTGGGTACAGTCTGTGTTAGAACCTCCTTAGTTACAGTCAGTTTGAACCTCCTTAGTTACAGTCTGTTAGAACCTCATTGGTTACAGTCTGTGTTAGAACCTCCTTAGTTACAGTCAGTTTGAACCTCCTTAGTTACAGTCTGTTAGAACCTCATTGGTTACAGTCTGTGTTAGAACCTCCTTAGTTACAGTCATTTTGAACCTCCTTAGTTACAGTCTGTTAGAACCTCACTGGTTACAGTTTGTGTTAGAACCTCCTTAGTTACAGTCTGTTAGAACCTTCTTTGTTACAGTATGTAAGAACCTCCTGAGTTACAGTATGTTAGAACCTCCTTAGATACAGTTATTATTAGAATGTTCTTGGCTACATTTTGTATTACATATTGTAGACTGTCACTGTCATGAGTCTGTAGCTGTTGTAGTAGGACACCATTGAATACTGTATTGTACAGTGTGTGTATAGTAACCCACTGCTGAAAGAGAACTTACTACACGCCAATCATAAGGGATTCATGAGACAGTTGCTGCAAACCTAAATCTTTAATGGCACATATCAGGCACAAACATGCTTTTGTCTGGACATGACTGTGGATTATCTTGCACGCTCGCATGCACACACACACGCATACACGCACACACAAACAGTAAACTACTCCCTGACCCCCATGGCCCTACACACACACAAACACCCAGGTACATACACAGTCACTGCTCAGCAGGGAAGTGCTGATGCAGTGACTTTTCTCGCTGCACACAAGGTTATCACATTGCGCCGACAGTGCTGGCCTGCGCCCAGCTGTGGGCCCAGCCAGGACCAGACCACTGGCCTTTCAGGTGCTGCATCACACTGTCGCTCGGTTAAAAGTCAGATGGAGGAAAAACACCCAGACAAAATACTGAATCTGTGCAGTCAAACATCGATGCAGTAATTCTGTCTGGCATGTCTGTGTGTGTGTGTGGTACGTATGTGTGTGCATGCATGTGTGTGTGTGTATGTTACAGGGTGCCATGGCATGCTGCAAAAGGAAGGAACGCAAGGCTGCGTCCGACGAAGACAGTTCTGAGATGGACGCCGACCCCAGCACCTCAGAAGAGGAGGGCCCGGGGACACTCAACATCACTGACGAGATGAAACGCATGCTCTACCAGCTGTAAGAGGCCTCACACACACACACACACACGCCGGCAAGAACACTCGCATTCAATTACACACACACATACTTATTCGCATAGTCCCCCACATGCTCACATACGTACACACATTCAATCACACACACACACAAACGCACACTCACACACATGCAGTCTATCCAAACTGTCCACTTCCATCAAGTAGCTAGCTAGAGAGACGACAGCCCACTGTTGTCTCTCTGCAGTTGCTGCATATCAACTGTCTGCTCTGCTGTGTTGCAGTGCATAAACTACTGTGCTGTTCTTCACCGCCATCTAGTGTTCATATCCAGGACTGCATTTGTCACACTGAATTTAGCTATCAAATATATAAACACATTTTCTGTCAAAAATCTGCATTTGTGTTGGTGAGACACTAATGGCGAGAACAACATCCCAATATGGCTTTATGCAAATGTGATTTTCATTGGCAAATATTTTTTTTATGTGTCACTACATGTCCCCTTCATGTCCCCTAACTAAACGTCTGTCCCCAGTCCTGTCCTACATGACTTGCATGATCTCTCTATGTCCCGGTGCATGTTCTCAACTCTCTCTGTATCTCTCACTTCCTTATCTGTGTCGGCTGAATGTTGAGCCTGTTGTCTTTCTTTCCCCCTTTGTTTCCACTTTCTTCTCCTTCCTGTCCTCCCTCCTCCTTCCCTCCTCCTCCGTTCCTCCCCCTCTTCCTCCGTCCTGTCCTGTCCTCCCTCCCCCTCTCCTTCCTCCCCTCTCGCTCTCCGCCCGTCCCAGACATGGTACAGATAACTCCTCTGTTGTCAGGCGGGAGACGTTCGACATCGACGACGACTGTGACAGTTTGACGTGGGAGGAGAACGAGGACACGCTACTGCTCTGGGAGGACTTCGCCAACTACAATGTCACCCCAGCCGTCGCCCTGGCGACCGGCACGGCCCCCTGCGTTGCCAACGGCAACTGTGCCGAGGGCCAGGAGCCTGTGAGTTTGAGCTGCCCTGAGGATCAACGGTCGTCAGATGTAGGAGAGGCAATGTTTATAGTAAACATACAGTAAGGATTTACTAGTAGACATGGAGGATTGACACATTACGTCTAGGGTATAGGTATAGCTTTATTGGATGGGTATAGCTGTAGGGAGTAGTTATAGCTGTAGAAGGTAGAGAGAGATCTAGGTAGAGATATATGGGATATATATACAGTAGCTGTAAGGGGTAGATATACCTCATCGGGGGAGCAATTAACTGCAAATCAAGAGCTTGCAGGTTCAAATCCCCCTGCATCTCACTTTGAATACACTTGTCTGCTAAAGGAATGCATTACATGCCTTCACTTTTTCTTTGGTATTATAAGTTGTTGTAACTGTGACCCGTCTGAATGCTGCCTCTCCAGGTGTCTCAGGATGGAAGCCTGGGCAGCTTGATAGACGAGACCGAGTCTCTGTTCAAGACCAGGGAGCAGGAGTACCAGGAAACCATAGGACAGATTGAGGTGAGAAGGCTTGTTGACGTGATCGTCGCCTTGTTGGCGTTTGTATATTTGTCAATGTGGGTTAGTGGGTGTTTTGTGTAGGTGTGTGTGTGTGTGCGTGTGAGAGAGAGAGAGAGAGAGAGAGAGAGAGAGAGAGAGAGAGAGAGAGAGAGAGAGAGAGAGAGAGAGAGAGAGAGAGAGAGAGAGAGAGAGAGAGAGAAAGAGGGAGGGAGGGGAGAGGGAATGAAACCCACTGAGATTAATATACCTGTGAGTGATTGTCCCTGGGGTCAGATCCCCTGTATTAAAGAGAATAGAAACACCTGCCATGGTAAATACAGGGGGGCAGACTGTGTCTGTCTGTGATTTATGAGAGGTGTTGTCCCTCCTGCAGTTTGGTTTTGATTTGTGAGCAGGGCTAGTGATCCAGTCCGGTGCTGTTTTGGCACCTGTCTCTGCTCTCTGTTCTGGATGTCTTAATATCTCTCTCCACTCTTCCCTCCTCACGCTTCCTCGTTCTTTCTCATCCTCCCCTCCTTCTCTGACATCTTGCCCGCTCCCTACTGTCCTCTGTCCCTCGCTCGCTCCCTCCCTCTCTCCCACCAACCCTCCCTCACTCACTCACTCACTCACTCATGTCTTCCTTCCTTTCCCCTACATTCCTCTCTTCCTTCCTGTCTCCCTCCCTTCCTTCCTCACTCCGTCCCTCACTCCCTCCCTCCACTCAGGTGGAACTGGCCACAGCGAAGAGTGACATGAACCGCCACCTGCACGAGTACATGGAGATGTGCAGCATGAAGCGAGGCCTGGACGTCCAGATGGAGACCTGCCGGAGGATGATCAAGGGCGGCAGGAGCTCCCCGTCGGTCAGCTCCGTGGCCAGCAGTGACTCAGGGAACACCGACGAGATCCAGGACGAGCTGGACAAAGACGGAGAGGGCGAGGGACCAATCAGCTGATGGCTGACCTGCCAGGTCCCGCCCCTGTCTCCGCCCCCTCCCTTGCTTTCTCACAGGATTCTTGCTCACAGAGCTCCGCCCATATGTGGGGGAAGGTGTGGGGTTCGAGGGGACACTGTTTGACATTGGGTCTGCTTGTTTTCCACTGGCGGTGCAGCCGGTGACGTTGCAGGCCCGAACTGGTGCTTTACTGTCTGTTGTCATAGGGATAAGGAGGGTTTCTTTGCTTCATAAAGTGTTCCAAGGCAAAGGTGTGATGTGTTTAATGACTGAGTTGTGCTCAGCTCCTCAGTGCTGGCTCCTACAACCCAGACATCTTGACCCAGCAACGTTTTCATGAGTCAACATGGCTCACTGCTAACCTTTTTGTACCACAGACAGTTGCGTCACCTCATTATCACCTTTCTACTAAACTGTCACCTATATGATACAGCTCTTTTGGTGAACAGGGAAAAATCTTTGGTGTTTACCACTGAATAATGATGTACTTATTGAGTTTGTCTACAGAGCTACACCCTGCAGGACAGCATTGTTAAGAAAGCAAGTTGCCACCTGCATGTGCTCCATAGGTGGATGAACAACTATTTGCGGTGCAAATACAGTATAGAAACGAGAGTTGACAAGTTTCCACCAGAGCCGAGCACGCTGTCTAGTTGTTTAGCTCCCACCACCAACCCAGGGTTGCCAGCATTGACAAGAACCAGAGCACAACCCATAGCAGAATAATGCACTCTACTCTTCAAGTTCTATGCAATTTAGCTCGCCTTATTTCTGACCTTTGACCCTACAACCCCCTGCCCCCCCTTCCCTTCCCTCGCACCCCCTCCCTTCTCCCGGCTTCTCTCCTGTCCCCTGTCTCCTTGTACTTGGCTGTCTGAAGCCAGGCAGGTTGTTTTGTATCTGAATGCTCCTCAGTGTTTGCGTCCTGGGTGTGTGAGGGATGGGGGGTGTGAGACGTTTAGTACTGGCATACTAAACTGTGTTGGAACAGTGACCCTTCGTTGAGTCCAGAGGGAAAGCATACTGTTTATCTTCTAGGTTCAAATGAATATCTGAGAGACCCATGAATATCGAATCAGTTATATCAACCGGTTTTGATTAAAGCTAATAAAGATGTTTGTTGAGTTATTAAACTGCCTTATGCTGATTATCAATCAATTACCTTGACAAGTGTTCCTTTCCATTCGTAAACTCATTTTGTAGGTTTTTGCTTTGAAAGAGTCAAAATAGTTGTGTCTGTTGCGCATACAAGATCGATAAGCATACAAGATCGATCCATACAAGCAGGCTGGCAGGTGCGTTCTTGATTTTCTTGTTTGTTTTCCCTTCTCTTACCAGCAGGGAGCACTGTTCCCAGCAGATTTCTGTTCTCCGCACCATGTGCTCTGGATAGGGCTTTAGACTTGACTGTACATACATAGAGGGCTGTTGGCATGTGATATTATACCCCAGAGGCCTTTCTGTTCATATTGCTTTAGATGTCATGAATTTCATTGTCTTACATATTTTGCTCGCAAGTGTTTTTCCTTGAAAACAGATGAACGCATGAGGATTGGAGATGGGTTTACTGGGGCTCTTTGGTAAATGTATTTATGTATTCATATAGCCGAATAATGAGTTGTTTTTCTGGACACAGAACAAATGCTTTGTCAACCATGAAGTTTTAAAAATGTAGAACGTCAGATGTCGTTTCAGCATGTTTTCTCGCTGAAGAGCAGCAATCGTCATTTCTGTCATTTGTTTTATTTTCAAAAATTTGCGAATTGGAACCAGATAGTTGTGACAGTACAGTTTTGTAAATCTCCATGTTTCAAATTACAAAAGAATTGTTCAACATTTGAATCAAATTTATGTAGCTTTAACTTACTCACTGAAATTACATTTTCATGGTTAAACTGTAAGGGGTCAGAAAAGGATCCATCTTGTTTGGATTTGAAGCATTATCTGATGTCTACCTAATGGGTTTATTGTTTGATGTGGTCAGTTGATTGGGCATCTTTTCATCAGAGACAACAGGAAGGGAGGGGCCATGTGTCCTGTTACTTGACATAGATAACTGATCTGAAACCAGCCTAACAGGTGCTGTGGCTACTGATGCTAGTACTGATACTTTGTGGGCCCTTTGTGGACATTCTATGTGGCTGAGGTTATTGATTCATGGTTGACACAAGGACAATAAGGTATGTTGAATTACCTTGATACTGTATAGTGGATAAGTAGCCTATTGTGCATCCATGCCAGAAACGGTCTAGACTCTGGATAGACATCTGAAATATTTGTACTTATGGGAGAATTTTATGTTGACTTACAGTATCAAATTTTGTGTGATTTAATGTAAATCACATGACTTCATAAGTATAGTTTAGAGCCTGATAGAAGGATTGAAGAAAAGGTGGTTTGGGAAGGTAATGTGGTGTGGTAACCTTGTCTGAGTCTAGAGTCACTCCAAACATCGACCACATGACCCAGATGTACTTTTGGTCTAATGGCTGACTCTTAAGGCTTAGTGGGTGGGCAGAATGGGTGCTGGTATGTGAGCCAAGGAGCGGTAGGGTACATGGTGCAGTATGGGCTCAAATGCCATAACTGTTCAATGTCCCTAATCAAAGTGTCTGGAAGACGATAACGGTATGAAAGTAAGAATGTACAGTTGAAAAGATTGTAACAGCCTAAACTTTGATGAATGTACTAGATGGATTAGAAAAACAACAGTTGTCCCGTCCCTTATGTGAGCTTTTACCCTAAACGAGTGGCCAAGCCTCGTGAAAAAAAACAAAATGTCAATTTACCAAACCTCCCTTCTCACTGTGTCATCCCCCACCCATGTATCACTGCTCAGATTGGGCATACAGGAAATACTTGTGGGTGTATGTATGGTGTATGCATGCATGTCAAGTAGACTACATCATTGCGTTCTGACTAGTACAAAACTCAGGCCAAGAAACATTGATTTTACAATACTTTATTGTTCTGTTTTTAAAGGAAGCCAACATAAAGGGTTTAGTTGAAAACTGAACTGTTTAACCCCATCAGGACAGTGCTACTCTTAATGTCTGGACGTCAGGTTACTTGGTTGAGGCATCATATGGTTAGTTGTTCAGTTGGATGTGATTTTAATCAAAGTAGTGCTGGGATCTAAAGTGCTATATTAGCCACTGTTGATGTGTATCTCTCAATGCTGTTTTTTTCCCTTCATCCTAAAAGTGTAACTTGTTGATGGTATGTAATCTTTGCTGAGTCCTACCTTTGTCCTCAATGAGAACTTCCTGTCAAATGTATCCTGGTCAAACATTCTGCGTCCTATGGTTTTATAATGCAGATATGGTAGGCTACATGTTGGAGACAGAGATGAAGTAGATAACAGTATAACTTTTAAATGTGGGAAATTTAAGAGTGGGACTGATTAATAAGGACATTACATGTTATGCCACTGTATTTTCATACTTTAGGCAACCTGTTGGTTATCTCTAAAGTCAGCTGTCTCCATTTTCTTGCCTTTGTTGTACTGCATATCTCTTTGCATCATCAATTAAGTGTTTCTTTGTGTGGGTAAACAATTTGTAAAACATTTCGTTCATGTGGGTTTGGGGTATATTGTTTCTGTATAATGAATGCACACTATATGGTGTTGGGGTGAAACAAAATAAAAATGATGGGTAACATAGGATATAGCACTGTGTAGTGTTTATTTATTTACATTGTAAACTAACAAACGTTAAAAATCTAAGGGCTGGTGCACCATGTCAATAAATCAAATGTCATTTTGACTGATGGTTTTTCAAACCTAACGGGCTTCAACATGACATCCCTCTGAATTACCGTGCAACATTTCACCCTGATATGTCCAAAGATGACGGAATTTCAACTGTTTGAATTCTAACTAATCTGATCATGCTTGGTCATTGGTTCAAATCAATATGATTCTCCTCTTCCTCCCTTCATAAGCCTCCACTGGTGTACATGAAATATGAAGTATGAAATACGTGTCTGTATCATGTGAAATTTGAAATGGTTTGCAATGTTGAGGAGGAATCCGCCATTAGTGCTTTGTTTGACTAATTGTTTGAATATAAATATATTTGAAGCTAGGAAGTTACGATATGGTATGCAATGTATGTCGGACGTTTTGATCTGTCAAAAATAGAACTGACCGATTCAGAGATCACTGTGCGGTGCTGTGATTGGTTGGGATGTCTTCTTTCAGCTGAATGGCTAATCACCGACTCGCCCTCTCGGTTCTCTGTAAGTTTCATTCGAATAGGGGAGATTTACCTGCTAATACTTTTACCTTTAAAATATACTTTTATATGCTTCTCAACCTCTTCCCATTTTCCACCATACAAAGAATACACATTATTATAAACAAGGTTGATAATTATGAGCGTGCAAATGTAATAGTATCGTTTTAAATAAAGCTCTCTCGATAGGCAACCAAATGGTACGGTCCTACCCTACACTCGCGATACGTGGATACACGGATCTGGTGAAACAATCTCAAGACGGGGTTTAGTATTTCCTTGTATCTTATCAGAGATTGATACAGTAACTGGTGTCCCTGATCAATCGCCGGTTGTATTTCCTGTCTTTTTTCCCCCTCAACTTATATTCATCCATCGAGCCATGCTGCGCGTGAGATCGGCGCTCTGCCAGTCTTGGAGGGGGTATGTAGGCTACTACCACACTGAATACACACGAGACTAAGTAACCTAAGAAATCACTTTGAATGTCACTTATCTTTTAAGACAGTTTGAGATATGTTTCGAAGATACTTTCGTCGCAGTAAATATGAATAGAATAGTACTCATACTAACTGCAAGTAAGGAATGCCAGAAACTAACTGTTATGTAATGAATTAAGATACCGCTTTACTGGTGTGCTCAACGTGAGAGGTGAGCTTCAAGTTGCAGCCCTGCGACCAACATCTAGATCTTAAGGTTTCCAGCTCCTGTTGGCCCGTGAAGACGACGCGGACGTGCAGATGCAGTGTGCAGCACTGGGCTCTATTCAAGTGTACCAGAAACACTAGCAGCGCTTACATGCAAACAGAGCAGCATTTTGAAACTTTTAGTTATTTGCATTGGATTCTTTTCACACCTGAAAAAACATCTGGAAGTCCAGAGTATTTAGTTCGCCCCCTCACGTTGATAAAGATCAATAAACACTGTTAAAGATTCTACTGCAGGATTTGACTGAGAACCCCATGGGTGGAGAACAGCTGTTTGTATTGGTCAGATGACAGATGATGAGGAATAAGGTCTCAGAAAAGGAGTCCAACACCAGAATTGTTTGACTATTTGCTCCTCTCTCCACTTCAGTTAGGCCCTATCTCTGAGACTGACCTTCTGTGGCTGTTAAAACAGCCACAGAAGTTACAGTAGTTAATCATACATAAAGGTCTGTGGGTGCCAGGATGTGGTCAGGTGGTGGAAGTCTACTATCGCTTTTAAAGGATTTAGAAGGACTTGTCAAATGAAATGCCCGAAGAACTAAAGGTTATATAAATGAAAGGAATATATAAAGGAAACAACAATAGCGTGTTTGGTTAAGATTTGCAGAAGGTATGTCAAACAGCACAAGTTGCTGAATTTATACACGGCCTATATTCCCTTAGACTGTCCTTAGGATTAAGTCTAGCCTACTGTCTAGGAGTAAGTATAATAAAACAAGTACTACATGTTTTATACCACATCTCATCTCAGGTTACTCATTACAGCTTTAAAGATGGTCGATGTGGGGCAGGTTACCAAATAGCATACTGACTGGATGGGAGACTAACAGAACAAGCCTTAGGAGCATATCAGACCTATCTGTCTACGTAATATAAAACAAATACAAATGTTTTACTGTTTTGTTGTTAGGGACTATACTGTGCTTTTTACAATATACTGATATTATATACATATTATCCTTGAACAAACTTAATAATGTTATTTATTCAATTTCCATGGAAACAACGGCTGCTGCCTTGGTGCCCCACAGGCCCTTGGAGGCCCCGTCGTCGTCTTCACCATAACCCGGAGGCAACTGTACAGGCCCACTAGATACCAAGGTGTCCCCAGTGAGAACCAGGGTCAGGAAGGCAACTATGAGAGCATGGCCCTGAAATTGTGCAAACTGGCATGCCAAGTGGAGAATCTCAATCAGAACCTGTTGAAGGCAACAGTGGCTCGAAGGAGAACACAACACTGAGAAAAACGAGACGAGGAATGGTGTATGAGTAGTTTCCAGGTGACAGGAAGAGGAGGTTGTGGCTGTGTTGCAGTATGGACATTTATCAACCGAGGATGAAGTGGCTTCTATCAACGACCACAATACAGGACAACGTGTAGAGCAAGGCTCTACAATGTTCATAATGTTTAGATAACAAAGCAGCAATAAAAAATAACACTTCACTAACATAACACTATGCACTGATCTATACAGAAAATAAAGTATCCACTTCATATTGTCTTGCGGTTAGTTAGGTAGCCAACATTTCAGCCATAAAGAAAACACTTTGAAATAAACTGATTCAAACTATTGTGCCAGCATTTCACAGTCAGCACTGCTCATTTGGCTGTACCTGCATGGTAAAAGCGATATGAAAATAAGCTTCTCAGTAACAGTATGACCAGAAAGCTTAAATAAGATTTAAATGTATTTTTGAATTGCTAATTTACATTTAGTCATTTAGCAGACTCTCTTATCCAGAGCTAATTGAAATGTTGTCCAGCAAATCCTCATTTGATGATGCCTAGCAAAGCAATGGAAATCAAATACATGTAGTACAGGGCTAAACCATAGGCCATTGGTTCATCCAAACAACGTCACTGCACGTCCTTGGGTCCCCCTGAGCCGGTTGATTTTCAACTTCATACTGTGTCGTGTTCTCGAGACGTGGACAGATGGACAAACAGAGACCGGGAAATCTAGTTAGATATTACAAGATACGCTGTCACCACGACAGAGCTTTAAATGAACGTTAACACCGCAATGTTAATCTGTAACCATGTCTGTCTCTCTGTTTGTTCTCCTGCCTGTCTGCAGGTTTAAAACGTTCCCCTGTGCTGCAGTGGAGGTGAAGAATGAGCCTATCCTGGGCTTTCAGGAGGGCAGTCAGGAGAGGGCAGAGCTGCAGAACGTTAGCGCTCACTTATTCTCTGATACACACATTCCATATTTTCACTAGTATACTCTCACACACCTCCATACTTTCACCAGTACACATTCACACACTCTCACACACCATACCTTCACTAGTACACACTCACACACTCTCACACACCATACCTTCACTAGTACACACTCACACCTCCACACTTTGTCTACTAGTACACACTCTCACACACACCATACTTTCACTAGTACACACACACACCTCCACACTTAGTCTACTAGTACACACTCACACACACCATACTTTCACCAGTACACATCACACACTTTGTCGAGTAGTACACACTCACACACATCCATACTTTCATGCCCTTTAATGCGTAAACAGTTTTTCCTTTGGAGCCTGTAATCACAGAAAATCAACTGATTTGTGTTTCCTGTGTGTGTGTGTGTGACAGGCATTGAACGAGCTAAAAGGGACAACAGAGGAGATTCCCTGTATTGTTGGTGATGAACATGTGTGGACCAAAGACATCAAGTACCAGCTGTCGGTGAGTAGAGTCAATGGCTTGTCTGTAATCTGAGCAAACTATTGCTGCACGCTGCTTTGCTGACTGCAAACATGGAAACTTGGAAACCAAAACTCTCACTGCTCATATATACAGTACAGAAAAAAGTTCCCTTAAACTGAACAGACAGCTTTATGTCCCTATCATGTTTATTTGTATAAGCTCTGGTAATCGTTTGTTATCAGTTGTAGATTATCTCTGGTGTCAGATAAGATTCAGTGGCTTCCAGAAAGTATGTGTGCAGAGAAAGATTGTTTTGCCCTCTTTTGTGAGCTGTGTTAACAACCATCCTTCTTTTGTCTTTTACCAAAAGCCCTTCAACCACTCTCACAAAGTGGCCAAATTCTGCTATGCTGACAAGGTAATCATGTCATATTTGTATCAATAAAGAGTGCCTTTATACTTCAATGAAATATACAGTAGATAGACAGTTTCAGTTCATGCTTTCCTCCAAATTTCCGGGTAGTCTCTTTCAAATCACTCAAATGAAATGGCAACCTGTTGATAAGGGAGCTGTCACAACCATTGTGACAAATTCCTCATGCTTGACTATGGATCCTCCAGGACCTGTTGAACAAAGCCATCCTGGCGTCGGTGGCAGCGCGTCGCGAGTGGGACCTGAAGCCCGTCCAGGACCGAGCCCAGATCTTCTTCAAGGCTGCGGACGTCATTAGCGGACCTAAGAGAGCAGAGATCCTGGCAAAGACGATGATCGGCCAGGTACAGGAAGCCCTCAGTCCCACAGCAGCTACATCTCATTCTAGATAGCCTGCAGGCCTAACGTGACACACGGGTGTAGATCGAATGAACAATATTAATAGAGATCCAGTGACCAGTACTGATATACCTCCTCCCCCTCCTCTCCTTCCTCTCCTTCCTCCCTTTCCCTCCACTCCCTCCTCTCCCTCTTCCCCCTCCTCTCCCTCCTCTCCCTCTTCTCCCTCCTCTTCCCCCTCCTCTCCCTCCTCTCCCTCTTCTCCCTCCTCTTCCCCTTCCTCTCCCTCCTCTTCCCCTTCCTCTCCCTCTTCCCCCTCCTCTCCCTCCTCTCCCGTGCCGGTCCTCTCTCCCAGGGTAAGACGGTGGTGCAGGCGGAGATCGATGCTGCCCCGGAGCTGATCGACTTCTTCCGGTTCAACGCCAAACACGCCATCGAGCTGGAGGCCCAGCAGCCCCTGGACAGCGACGGCAGTACCAACACCATGCTGTACCGCGGCCTGGAGGTACGGGCTCCCTGTCTGCACCCAGCACAGCACCCTCCGGGCCCCAGGGCCACCTACCTCTCCACTGTCCCTATATACTATCACTATCTACAACTGTATAATGAGAATCATATCATGATCAGAGTCTGAAAGGCTGTTCTTGATGTGTCGACACTGGCTGTGTCCTCACCAGTTGTTTTTAACATATTATATGTGTTGTATTCCAGGGATTTGTGGCCGCTGTCGCCCCTTTCAACTTCACTGCAATTGGTGGGAATCTTGCAGGAACCCCTGCCATCATGGTCAGTCCTTCTTACTGTCTATGTTTGTGAGAAAGACATTCTAATAAGCGTACTGTGACGTGGATTAATTGTTGAGGACAAGAATTCCCTGTGCCTGCTTGAATCTTCAGTGACAGTGGCTGTTTATTCCTGAGGTGTGTGGCCTGTGAATTTGATCGTTAATAATGAATGAGTTATTATTTGTTTGTTTTTCTACTTTGTCCTCTCCTTGGTCTGTGTGTCAGGGGAACGTGGTTCTGTGGAAGCCCAGCGACACAGCCATGTCGGCCAGCTACGCGGTGTACAAGGTTCTGAGGGACTGCGGTCTGCCCCCCAACATCATCCAGTTCGTCCCGGCCGATGGGCCCGTGTTCGGAGACACCATCACCTCCTCCGAGCACCTGGCGGGCATCAACTTCACTGGCAGCGTTCCGTACGTCATCAGCACTCTATCAGTTAGCAATATTTACTTTTGAGATGACATTCTTTTAGCAGACCCTTTTATCCAAAACAACGTACATATTGGGGATGAAGTGCAGCAGAAGGTCAAGGATTAGTAGTGCATAGTTTTAACAATATTTTAGTAGTCAGAGCAAAGAAACAATCTCTATTTTCTAGCCACAGCGCAAAGTAACCCCATATCAGCTACTAGGCATGGTGAGCAATATAGTATCTTATCTCCAGTGCAACCATAACATCGTATTAACATTAGTGCATAGCATGATGCAGAAATACTCTAAGTTTGATAATAAAATGTATTTTGCGTTTTACAGAACAAGTAACACAGGCTGAATTAAAGGCAGTGACACATGCTAATACAAGCTCAGTGCTTGGAGCAGTGGACGCTGTACCTCAGGAGTTTGACAGACATGTTTTTCCTCTCCAGGACGTTCAAGAGGCTGTGGAAACAGGTGGCCCAGAACCTAGACATCTACAGGAACTTCCCCCGTGTGGGCGGAGGTAGGTGGCACCACCGAGCAAAACGTACTTCCCACACCGACGTGGATCGGTCCCACTACTCAAAGACGATCCCTTTTAACACTGGTCCTCGAGGGAATGGCAAACAACCGTTCCAAAAAAGACCAAGCTTCTCAGACACAGGAGGAGTTCACTTTGGATCGGTATGAAAACATTTCATCAGCTGTTCCCTCCTCTCCTCTCCTGCCTCTCAGAGTGTGGCGGGAAGAACTTCCACTTCGTCCACAAGTCGGCGGACGTGCATAGCGTGGTGACTGGGACCATCCGCTCAGCGTTTGAGTACGGGGGCCAGAAGTGCTCTGCCTGTTCCAGGATGTATGTTCCTGACAGCCTGTGGCCCCAGATCAAGCAGGGGCTCCTGGACATCCACAAGCAGATCAACCTGGGGGACGTGAGTAGAAAAAAGAATGCCTGTTGACCTCTCGTAAGCCTACAGGAAACCTACAGTAGACATGCTTTCTTGTACACCATCGTAGTGATGGGTTCCTTGATTAGATAAGACCGATACTAATATACCGACTTTATATTTCATAGTAGTTGTGTGTTTACTCTGAGGGGGATAGAAAAACAGTTGAGGGCTTACCGATGTTTTAATTAGAAGTCAGGTTGTGATAATTGGGTTGTTTTGGTCTGTGCTTGACAGCCTGTGGAGGACTTCAGCACCTTCTTCTCTGCCGTCATCGATGACAAGGTACGCAACTTTCTGTAACTCAGGAACATTGGATTTCCACACTCGCAGGCTTGTTTATAGTACAGGATCAGTGAGTACTCTTTTCCCACAGTCCTTTGCTCGTAACAAGAAGTGGCTGGACCATGCCAAGTCCTCGGCCAACCTGAGCATCATCGCCGGGGGCAACTGCGACGATAAGAAGGGCTACTTTGTGGAGCCTACTATCATAGAGACCACAGACCCACGGGATCCCATCATGAACGAGGTGAGGAACCTGTCGACGATGTAGGAAGTCGTTTTCACTTTTAAAAGCGTATTGCCCGGTGGCTTCATGTTTAATGGTTTTGTAGATACGGGTCTCCTGCCAGAGTTCACACATCTGTGACGGAGCCTGTTCACCTTCATCCCAACCCCACTGGAGCTAGCTCGTCTGGACTGTACATCTGGGTGTATTAAGACCCTCCCTCTGTCTGCGTCTCCTGCAGGAGATCTTTGGGCCGATCCTGTCTGTGTACGTCTACCCTGAGAACGACTACAAGCAGATCCTCCAGCTGATCGACAGCACGTCGCCGTACGCCCTCACCGGAGCTGTGTTCGCTAAAGACAAGTAAGACACACACACACTCTCTCTCTTTCTTTCAACCCAGCTCTGTTCGATTTCAGTAACTTGTTCGACTTCTAACCATTTTCCTTCCAGGAGGCAACACGATGCACTTCACAGTGGGAGGGGGGGGGGGGGGGAATGGGTTGCGGGATGCAAACACTTTTTGACACTAATTTTCCAGAGGGAAGCAAAAAAACGAGATCACCCATTTGGGCCATCTCTGAAATGAGAGATCGAGCACTCTCCTGGAGAATGTGAAGTGCCAACGTATTACAAAGCACACGCATAGCATGAATGAATGCTACTTCATAAGACACATGACATGTTATACAAACAACAATAAAAAATATACAACACGGTGCTCAACTACCTGGCATGGCCAAAGCTGGATGAGCTAATTATCGGGAAAAAAAAATATCGCCTAATTAATCATGTTTGATGCTATGTTGAGCTGCACTTAGCGAAGAAGCCATTAATCTCATAAGCCGCAAACAGGCACTGCTCTAGTAATAGTAATTAGGCCACTTTATATAAAACAATGTACCCATGAACTGTGTATGCGGTCTATATAAATGTAACATGCAGGCATCTAATAAAGGTTTTATATGATACATTCAGAGGATTGTGTCCTAATAAGCCAACTTTGGACAGTCCCCTAATAGTACAGTCTCGTGTACTGTCTTTGAGACCTGTGTCTGTTCAAGCTATGTCCTAACCATGTGTCCTGTCCTCCAGGACTGTGGTGGACGAGGCAGCCAGGGTCCTCAGGAACGCCGCAGGCAACTACTACGTCAACGACAAGTCCACCGGCTCCATCGTCGCCCAGCAACCATTTGGTGGCGCCAGAGCCTCAGGTGAGATTAGCCTCTGTCTGCCACCAACCCAGCCCATCCCTGCTCCTTCAGAGCTGCCATCCCATTGGTGTTCGCTCCGACGTAAATCCAGCACGTGGCCCTAATAATTATCTGGAGCACGTTTATCCTTGGAATTTTTGATTGGATTTTATATTTTGGAATGATTCACTGTAAATGAGTGTGTTCTGTCATGTTGCAAAATGCAAGTTTCAGTGATTTTTATAGTTCTTATAACAATATGAGTTTCTGAGTGATCATCTCTATGGGGATGCATTTATGAATAGGATTGTAAACCATGAACTCGACTGTCTCTATAGGAACTAATGACAAACCTGGCGGCCCCCACTACGTTCTGCGATGGACATCACCGCAGGTTGTCAAGGAGACCCATGTACCCCTCCAAGATTGGAAGTACCCCTACATGGGCTAGAGAGGAGGTATTGTAGTTTCATCCCGTCCGACCTAGCCTCCTATCCCCCAACTAATCCAATTTAACCCTCCAGAGAACAGGCAATGAAGTGAGAGAATTGTCTCCTTGAACCCATCCTAATATTGGCCCTCGATGCCCTGATGAGCCTGCACTGAACCTTACTCACGAATAAGAATGTAATCAGCTGCTTTTAAAGGGAATTGCTGCGCCATAGCATCTCCTGGTGGATCGTCTGGAGTGTGACGGCCTGCTGAAAGAAGCTGCTTGTGTCTGACAGACACAAGGATGGTACAAGACTGTTCCCGTCCATGGGTCCATGGACCCAATCAAACTGTTGTGGTCAACCATGGATTTTACACATGTATAGCTACTTCCTGTTACACTGATGTGTTTCCTGTTATTGGATATGGCCGCTGTGTGCTCCCTTAATCTTATGGTAATGTCAGTGCAGAAGACCTGTATTACCATTGCTATATACATCTGTCATACAAACTGTATTCATTGAGTCTTCCTTTTATAGATGTTTTAATAACCCAGAAAATAGACATCAATGCAGCATCCTTATAAGGACGACATTTGAGGCTGAAAGCAAAGCAGACTTATATAAGTGTAAAGGTCAAGGTCAACATGTTGTGTATTGTTCTGAATAGAACATTGTAAAAGAAAAGGTTCCTAGTGTTAAAATGTTCTGAACATGCAGATGTTATATCAGAAGTACACTTCTAATTGAAAATAATCATTTTAGTAACATTGGGTCTTTGTAATCTGATACACTGGCTGAGCTGTCAGAGTGAAATGCCCCTCCTCACACCTTCTCTGATTGTACGTAGACTGACTGGCTTATAGCATGTTCTGTATGGCTGTGGCCATTACTGATGATTTATGTCATGAATAATTGAGTATTGGGTACTGTTGGGTATTAATACCTGGTTTAGGCATATATAATCCTTAGCTAGACCCACTTTAACCCTAAACAGGCTAGTACTTCAAAGAGCTCATCAATATTTACCTCATCACCTGCATACTTAATTTCACTGATGACAGACTGGTTTTACGGAGAGCGTTTGCACTTTTCTCAAAATGGATGAGTCATTGAGTGTGAGGATGGTCAGTCTGTAGGCCTCAATCTGTTTCAGTAAAAAAAAGGAATGGGGGGGAATTTATTTTCATAAAATGGATTTTGTATTTTAATTGTCTGTTTTACTGCAGAATGCAATTAGAAGTGAATTATCTTCAAAATGTGCCTGTATTAATGTAGATTGAATTAGAAATGTAATCTGTGACAATATCTATTAAATTATTTCAGTAACAATATAGAGTACTTTGCTTTTGTTCTATTTTTTGTGACGTGAATTAATTAATAATAAAATATCAAGATTCATTTGATTTGCAGTTTTTACACTACTTTTGTACCAATCGATGTCTTAGATGGTCCTCATAATTATCTCCCTCCTTTTTACACCGTACTCTTAGGACGACAACTTCTAGAACTATATGTATATGTATTTAAAAAACTGCTTTCAAAGTACACAAGCAAAACATTTTGTATTGCTGGTCTGGCCAGGATATTTAGTGTGTCGAGAAAAACACCTCCATCTTGTCTCTCACATCAGGCATACCTTTAGTGTCACAGACTCCTGTGACATTGACAGATAACAGGATTCCGAGGCAGTGTCACCTAAGTGCTGCCACACTCCCACGGTTCGTCATGTTGTGCGAGGGCAGAGAGACACACTTCTACACACCTCCAGTGAGAACATGGGGATGTATCTAAAATACTTTTCCTAGAAGGGCTTAGTGATATAAAGATGCTGCTTAAAAATAAAGATATATGATTTGAAGTAGTTTTATAGCAATTTATACACAGCATATTTAACAGCAACTTTCAGTGCCACAACACCTATTTGATAAACTGACCAATCAAGAAATGTAACACCGACAGGGAACAGATAATGCCCAAACTTGGGTATTCATTTAGGCTCTACAATGAATCCCATAAGTTTACAGATTAACCTAGAGGGCTAATGGTTGAATGACATATTCAATAAAAAGGAATGTGAATATATGAATATGCAGAACACATATTTGCACAATACACAGAGGGACACCAAGATATAATGACATCACTGTGGGAGAGTGCTTTTTAGCATACATTTTCTTTTGTTCATGTCAAAGCTATTCTGGTCTTTCATGGTCTTTCGTGAAGTTATGTCAAGAATGCCAGGGCTAAGTGCATTTATCATCCATGCTCCTGCAGAATGCTTTGTTATGTAGACTAATGCAGTATAATTATGTGAAGAACAATTGGGACATCTGTATGTGGCATTCTTCAAATACCTCTAACAAAATGGTATTGTTTCTATCATTAGACATAGCCTACTCCTTCCCACTCAAAACAGAAAAGACTTAAATAAGCAGTATAAAATAAATGTATTCTCTATTTTATATCCTGACCATATGTCAACACGTGGTAGCTACACAGACAAACGTGGGGTTAAGAACGTTGGCGCGAAAAGCACCACACTCTTCTGATTGACTTCTTTGAATAGTGTGAGTGTGGGAAAGCTCAGGTTATCCGGGGGTTTCCGGGTACGGCGGGGCTGCCTTTGTGTTCTAAACAGCAGCTGGACTATTGAGCTTGAAAATGTTTACTCAATAGAATGTGCATGGGTCTCATGTAGCCTCCCGCCAGAACTGTCTGGCTCCAGGCTTTCTTGAAGTAAAAAAAGATTAATGGGACAACTTAAGGGGCGAGGCTTCCTTCAGAAATCCAATTTGAAAACTTGGGATCTTGAATGCAGCTTTTCTCTGTCGGCGTGTGTGTGTGCGCGCGCGCGTGTGTGCTTGTGGATGGGGGGAGGTAGATATAGATGATGTGGTTTATCAAGTAGGCAATTTGATATACGTAAAGTTTTAATTCCTGAATTGGGAGAAGACATGCTGCATACCCACGATTTCATGAGTTTCTTATTTTCATGCACGTTCAGGTTTAGCATATTAGTATTAGTCTAGCCCAGGAATTGACTATACCTGTTTCACTCGTTTAGGTTAAGATCCACATGAGGACAGTTTCTTTATCCATTCTTTCTAAATTGATTTTATTACAATGAAAAATGGGCATATCAATGTGATACATTAGCCTAGATCAAAGCCGAGATAGGAAACATTCTCAGAAACAAGTGCCATACGCAGTTATACACTGAATCAAGAATCAACAAACACGCTTTTACAATATGTAAACATTTGCCTTCACATGGTGAAGATAGAATAGGTGTACGCTTTCGCGCAAACAATGGGTAACTCATTCGCTGAATATGTCACTATTTCACCGTTAACTGACATGCAAATGTATTAATGAAGAAAGTAATCCTACAATAGCTCCTAAAACAAGCCAGGAAGGTATCTCATTATTTTCACATTGACAGTCTTAATTCTGGGTTTGCGCAATCTCATTTTCCATACACGTGCATCACCATGGTCTCCACACCACTGTTCTTGCACCTGCAGATGTGACGCTTTTAGGAACACTCAGGTTCCTGCTGGGGACCACCGGGCGGTTCCGCAGCCCGGACTCGGCTCCTGGAGTCTGTTGAGACCGGTGGAAGTGACTGACAAGTTTCTTAGATTCTGAAGGCTGGTTGTGAGCGGAGAGGAAACGAAGCGTTTCTTCTAGACAGCGGGAGAATCCCTCAGAATAGCCCTGTCCAACTGAGCCTGCGTGGACCGAGACAGGTGCCGAGTGCAGGTTGTCTTTAAGGTAGAACACGGCTGTCTCGAGGATGTCAGCTTTCTCGAGCTTCGAGTTCGGCTGGTGTGCTTGGAGCTCGGTGTGAAGGAGGGTCTTGAGTTGCTCTATGCTGTTGTTAATGCGATCTCTGCGCATTTTCTCCACAGCTGGTTTCCTTAGCTAGAGAGCAAACAAAAAAAACAAAGTTAGATTGGTGACATTTACAGAATTATTGACCGATTTTTTAAAGATCACACATACTCAGAGATTATTTAGGAAGTTGTTTGTACTCACTTTGATTTTATCTTTGATGCTAAGGACTAAGTTGCAAGCATTGACAGGTGGCATTGCCCTGCGTTTATGTTTTGTAGGCTACACTTGATCTTGGAAGTTGGTTGTCCCGGCTCTCCGGGGCTCCTCAATTTATAGCTCCAGCCCTTGCACTGTAAACCCGCGTGAGTTAGTGTTTGACAGGGTGTTCCCACACTAGCGAGCCAATCCGGAACGCAGCCCAATGACAAAGGCTTCAATTGCTTCATGCTAAATTGACTGTCTGTCGCCGGGGGACAGTTAGCTTGTCCCATGGGAACAGGTGGAGCGTGCAATTAAAGGGTGCCATGAAAAGTTGACTCTATTCCTTGCGCCCGCATTCCAAGGTGTTACACCCATTCACATGAAAGGCAGACAGACCAAAAGGCGGGAGAAGTTGTCCACAATTCATGAATGGGGATCCGCACAGATTAGTCTGGATCAAGAGATTAGCTATAAGCGTTCAGGCCGCGCCTTTTCCCGCTAATATTTCGAATAATGTCAGCCTTTTGAGGATTCCATTCAACATTTAGGTAGGCTACAGGCTTAAATACAATAACTGCTTTGAATATAAACATCAATTCATAAAATGACTGCTATATGGTTAAATATATGGCTTTTTCTTATAATTTAGTCCTTGCCTACTAGACTAGGCCTATTGGTTAGCTATTAGGCAAATGTAGGCTAATGGGTTTTGAGGAATAATGCTATGTTAATTCGTAGCTATATCTCCATGACATGGGTCCATTTTGGTTGGTGTCCCCGTTTCAAGGGTTGTATCAATGTGATGTTTTTCCGTATGGTCTCTCGGGAATTAGATGCCCCATTGAGGACCGGGACTAATGCGGTATTGAGCACGGCACACTTCTTTTGTTGCGCTGTTGAAAGTGTGCTGTGGGAAAGTTGGGACAACACTGCCTCCAGGATTAGGCTTTGAAGGCAGGGCAGCTGCTGGCCTCACTGCGCGGGAAACCACTGTCAGCCCACGAAACTTGTAGACGGGCATATGTTGTTAGCCCCTTGAAAGTGCAATGTTTGTTCCTGTTTCTTGACTGTATTGGGCTTTTTTTTTTACATTAAGAGTAATGGGCCAGATCAAGCTTTCATTATCATTCTTTTGTTACCATTCTACCTTTTAAGCGTTTAAGTTTCAAGTTGTTGTGCCAGTGAACTTTTCTTCATTTTGTTTCAGGTTCAGTTAAAGAATGTTTGTTTTGTCTTTTTCAAACCCTTCTCATCCATCACAAATTTTCTTCTCCCGCCAAAATGGAACTTGTAAAGAGCACCACAATGCATTCTGAGCTGGTGTATTGTACCAGCCCCTGACTCTGTGTGCCCTGCCTTCAGAGCTGGAGCCAGGGCATGGCTCTCCCACAAAGAGAGGGGCAGGTGCCGGGTGTCACACATGGGCCCTGTGAAGTATCCTTGTGACTGCAGCCACACACACACACACACAGAGAACCTGGGAAACGCCTGACCCCTTCCTGGAGGAGGCAGATTCTGCTGTGTTGTGTGGGTCTATGGCACTCCAGGGGCATGTGACCTGACATTCACAGTGAAGGCGTGCAGCAAAGAAGAAGAAAAAAACGACTTGAGGCGGGAAACTTCTTGGGTTGTCGAACACCTTCTGTCAGATTTTAGACCCCTTTCACTGGTGTTGTTTGCTCAATGCCTTGGTTGGTGGCAGCCATTGTTGGATAGCGTTTTCCGGTTCAAATTGATACACAATTCAGCTATCAATATCTTCCTTTAATCCTAAGAATACTTCATCTATCACTTTTATTGATTCATTTTTACATTGACAGTTCACTGCATCTCCCTTCCATTCCTTTAGTTATTTCTGAGGGAATATTTAGGCTACATGCTTGATGTTTATACAGTACACAGGAATAATTGTCAATATACACATTGTGTGTGTGTTTATTCCACCCGCCACCTGAAGCGTGTACTAGGTGAGTGTGGGGTAAGTAGGAGGCCCTGGCTGTCCCAGTCGAGGTCCAGATGGCCTATTGAAGCTCAGGCATAATAAGGACTGACGGATCAGAGGCTGGGGAAGCAGGGTGGGCCGATGGCCTGAATGGGGGCTTACGTGTGGGAAAGAGGAGCAGGTCGCGGCTCTCACACATTCCTCAGAGCAGGGAGAGGGCCTTTGGCTGCACACGCACGCGCACACACACACACACTTACCCACACACACTCTGGGACATCTGGGCTTAAAGCCATGGAGACGGTTTGGCGTGTGTGTGCGTGGGAGGAGTGTGTGTGTATGAAGAGGTCTCCATAATGAGGCCATCTCTATTGTTGCTCAATAGAGGACGAAGGAATGTCCACATTGGAATGCGTTCATACTCAAATGATGTGGTAGCATCTGCATACTCGCTTGAAGCAATGTGTCTTGAGGACTTGAAAAGAAAGAGGAAGCTTTTCCCTCCAAAAAGGCCCTGACCATCTGCTTCTCCCAGATATTGACGTTTTGTATTTTTATATGTATTTGTATATTTACAATTATACATGCACAGCACATGTACATGTTGTCCAAAAGAAGAAACGCTCACCCAGGATTTGTTTTTGTTGATTTGGAAATTGAGATTTAGAACCAGACAGTACATCAGTAATGTAGTTACACTTCTAGGTGACAGCAAAGAGCAGCATAATCAACAGTTCCATTGTATGTGTACTTAGTGAGATGCAAATAGGGTTAGGGTTAGCTCAACTAACCTTCAACCAATGTGCATGCAACAGTTCAAATTAATAAAGCTTGATTCTAATGCTTCCAGAGTTCCATTTAACTACATTTCTATGTTTATTTGGGAGCAGTCAAAAGTGTTATACAAGCAATTGGCATGTTATTAGAAGACAAACAATAACACATTAGAGTGATGGAAGCTTGAGAAATAAGAACAGCGACCTGCCTGGCGATACAGGATCAAGTGTAGAACTTTGACATGGTAGCCGTAGTTTTAAAACAAGTCGATGAATGGGGAAGAGGTAAATTAACAGTGGTAGGTAAGTACACACATACACACAAACAAACACACACAAACGCTCATATCCAGGCTGAGTGTTGTAAGTTCAGGTGGGGTGGGGGGGTGGGGGGGGGTGAGCACACGCGCCCTCATGCTCCACAGAGGCTGTGATCAGGGCGGCAGGCTGAAAGGGTGTGTCTCGGCTGGGAGGGAGGATGGAGGGAGAGGAGGAGGGAGTGAGGCAGGGGAAGAGGGAGGTAGGGGCTGGGGGGTGTGTGGATGGAGGGCTGCTGGGGTGTGCTCTATTGACTGGAGGATGTGTGAGTAAGAGACCATCCTGCTTTCCCACACTCTCTTCCCCATTTACTACATGTACACCCAAGGGGGATGGGAGACAGAGGGTTAAGGGGGGGGGGGGGTCGAACAATGGAAGTGTGCCTTCCCAGAGGGCATAGGATAATTGTGTTTAATTGGGTGTGCTCAAGCCTTCGGCGAGAGCACAACCTTTGTTCTCTCACATATATATTTATTATTGTTTATTTTCGCCCCCCTAAAACTCAGTCAATATTTGGCCTACATAGACAACCTAGGTGTCAAAAGTTTCGTCTTGGTAGCGATTGAGTTGCTCGTTCCGTTGCATGGTTTAGGCTCAAGTTACGTTTTTGTGGCGAAAAGTGAAGCTAACAGTGGCTAATTTGCTAGCCACAGTCACTGACGTTACTAACGTCACTACGTCACTAACGTCACGAAAACACGCGTGACTACCTTTGGCAGAACATTCGTTTCGCATCTGTTAACTTGGGGGATAACTAGGCTAACTATAGCTTTACTGCAAGGCAGCTGCAGAAACGCCACAAGCAAAGAGGCCAGGGTGATAACTATTTACTCATTTTACTTTGTGATATGACACACAATTGTGATGTGTAATGTACAATATAAGCTGATATTATTAAGGAAGTACATCTACTTTCGGAAACAGTAGTCTACTATTTCACTGAAGTATTAGCATCATGACATTAGCCTGTGTTGCCCGGGCAACACATACTACAGTGGTCTATGATGTAGCGTTATCTGTTTTCAATCGTTAAAATAAACATTCCTCACATATACATTTTCGTTGTAGGATTTATTCATTAGTAAACGATTTGTTGGTGAAATTACCATTACCTGTGGTTTCAAACCAGTGTAGCTCACTGCAACGCTGTAGCCTACGCGAGACACTACACAAACATCTACACAGCTGTTTAGGAAGTCAAACGGCGACAGAACACGTTCGGCACTCCCCTTACTTAAATCAAAAGTCTATCTAACTACTAACCTGAACTTCAGTGCCACAGCCTAAACGTTGTCAATCTGTTCATGAAAATAATTAATTTCAGCCTAAACCGTACAACGGAACGACAAATCCAATTCAACCAACGCAATCGCTACCAAGACGAACACAGCAGTAGTCTACTGTACTGTACTGTAGTAGTACAATTTACCGGGGCAGCTTTTCCACACAGGGCTATATCGCATTTTGCGTTGTTACTGACAATGATCGCTACCAGTGAGCTTTTTATGAATGAGCGATTTTCCACTAAATAAATGTCAAGCTTTTTTACGTTTTGGGGGGCATATTTTCAGTTAGCAGATGGTACTGTTTGAATCGCGATTCAATCTTCTACTGCCGGTAACGTCGAAGAAAAATCTTCAAAGGGGGTTCTTTATTAATGAGTGAATGCAATGAATAGGCTAAATGCCTGAAAATATCACGAAAAGGGAAAAACTTAAAATGACGTTTAAGTCATAGAGATTAGGTCAATTTTTACACGGGTCTTCCAAATTTATTCGTTTTGATTCAACGATGAGGCAGCCTCTTGCAGGGGAAATGAGAAGACATCTATTTCATTCTACACTTCACTCGTATTTTCTGTTGTAAATGAGCAGCAAAAAAAATGCTTTTAAATCTATGTAATCTTTATAAATAATAAGTATGCATTTTTATATAAAATATACAGAAATATCAGTTGTAAAAATGTCATTCAAAAACGGACCCCTGTGCAACCGACGCAAGCAAGCACAGCACAACCTACAATTTCCCCAGAAATTGTACCCTCTCTAGTTGGCATTTACAATAGCAACAGGAATCTTTATCCCTCTCTCTCTCTACCTAACTCTTGTCTTTACTCCCCCTCCTTCTTTCTCATGAAACATTTAAGCAGTTTGGAAGGTGTGTAATGGAAGTGACATCATGTAATTTCACATTATCACACACAGTGCCTGTATCAAACTGTAAATATTAGACTAATATACAAGTTGATGCAAGGTATCAACGTATGTGTATAAGTTTATAATCAGTTCTAATAAACCTGTTCCTCAGTTCTAATATGGATGGGTTTTGTCACCTTTTTCAAATGTAATAAAGATTACTGATTACATAGTAAAAATGAATCCCATGTTGTGTTTTCTTGACCATGTGCAGCAGTCTTGCTGTATTCTCCTCCATGTGCCATGTTTAATGTTTTTATCTATAGAGGCCCTTATCAGGTGTGCAGAGGCTGCCAGCTCTCCATCTGCAGAGGCCTGATCAGACACAGGGACTGTTCCCAGGTAATAAAAAAGTAACAACCTGCTTGTGTCCAGCCTGTGGCTCAGAGAGCCTCAACCCCAATCCCCTCTGTTGAGGCCATGAGGCTGGTTGAAACCATGAGATAATTGATGCCTCTCCCATTGTTGTGTCCGCCTCGCCCACTGGCCTCAGAGTGTGGGAAAGCTAAGCCTTCCTGGGACTCATGGCTTTGTAATGCTAATGCCCCGCTATAAATAGGGGAGAGGGATCCTCTCTCAGCCCACAACTCACTGTCCTTCCTCAGAGAAGCACACTCTCTCCCTACTGCTCCAGAATGGCTCCTACCTGCACCAGAGACTCTGACACCTCCATGCTCTCCACCAAAGACAAACATAAAGTAAGTGTTGTTACACATCTGTCCTTTTATCATTGCTTGTTTTACCTTTGCTGCGCCCCTGTTTGAGAGAGAGCATTGAGCTAACAGACTGTCCTCTTCTCCTCCAGTTAAGGAAACCAGCCGTGGAGAAAATGCGCCGAGATCGAATCAATATCTGCATAGAGCAGCTCAAGGCTCTGCTGGAGAAGGAGTTCCACAAGCAGGACCCCAACGCCAAGCTGGAGAAGGCTGACATCCTGGAGATGACGGTGGTGTTCCTGAAGCAGCAGCTGCAGTCCAGGAGCATGGCCCCTCTGAGGGCCCACGGTCAGGGTTACTCCCAGTGCTGGAGGGAGGCGCTGCACTTCCTGTCTGCCAGCTCCACCAAGGATGCCACGCTCCAACACCTCCAGCACCTCCAGCACCTCCATGGTGCCCAGAGAGTTTCCCTGGACAGCTGTCCCTCATCTCCCCTCTCCTCCCAGCTCCACAGCCAGGGCCCAGTCAAGCAGGCCACCAGCACCCACAAACCAGTGTGGAGGCCCTGGTAGAGCCCCTGTACAGACTCTGTACCTGGAGGACTGTCCACCATCCTGAGTAGGAAACGTGTTTCCAAATGTTTTACTGGATGTTCTCTACGTTTCTTGATATAAATGAACTCCACTGATGTTACTCTCTCAGAGAAAAAGCTGAAAACAGTTTTACAGTACTTCGTTATGAAGTACATGTTTTCTATATACTTTGATGAGTGATGAATGCAGTGTGTGCTTTTATGAAGCACTATTGTGTTGTTTTACCCTTTCATTTTCTGAGAAAATGTTGTGTAAAGATGTTATCTTTATTTACTGATGGTTGCTTTGCCAACTGAAACTTTTCTTTAACTTCTGTTTTTTATGTTCCTATTGAGGGATATTGATTCTAAGATATGAATGTCCTTTTTGTAAAGGCTTTGTGAATCCTTTTGTAAAGGATATTGATATCATTACTTGAAAGATGTTATCTAATCTGATGGTTGCTTGGCCAACTGAAACCTGAAAACCTTCCTATTGAAGGAGTCCAAGATTTTGTATATGCCTTTTGTAAAGGCTTTTTGGATAGTTTTGTAAAGGCTTTGTTATCCTTTTGTAAAATATGTTTTTTCCCAGTCTTTTGTAAAGACTATATACTTTGTTTTAGGATATTGCTTTTGAGAAGTGAATATGCCTTTTAGAAAGTCTAGATGGAACAATAGTCTTCTTATGTGAAGACTATATACTTTGTGTTAGGATATTGTTTTTAGAAGTGAATATGCCTTTTAGAAAGTCTATATGGAACAATGGTCTTCTTTTGTGAAAACTATATATTTTGTTTTAGGATACAATTCACTACTCTTACAATTCACTGTTGACACTGTGTGTCTTTTTGAAAATTATCAACTTTGACATGAGTGACAGCAGCTTCATAGAGGACTGCTTAATTTCTTGTATAAATAAATCAATGAAAATTCACAATTATCTTTCTCTGTGTTTGACTGTGGCCCATTACTGAAAAGGAAAATATTAAATTAGCCACATTTTTAAATTTTGAATTACTTAAATTAATTGTAAAGATTTTAGAAAGGGGTCTTTAAGCAATATTATGAGGGCCTACATGGGTCTGGAGTCCTGACTGTTTACTACAGGGCCTACATGTGTCTGGAGTCCTGACTGTTTACTACAGGGCCTACATGTGTCTGGAGTCCTGACTGTTTACTACAGGGCCTACATGTGTCTGGAGTCCTGACTGTTTACTACAGGGCCTACATGTGTCTGGAGTCCTGACTGTTTACTACAGGGCCTACATGTGTCTGGAGTCGTGACTGTTTACTACAGGGCCTACATGTGTCTGGAGTCGTGACTGTTTACTACAGGGCCTACATGTGTCTGGAGTCGTGACTGTTTACTACAGGGCCTACATGTGTCTGGAGTCCTGACTGTTTACTACAGGGCCTACATGTGTCTGGAGTCCTGACTGTTTACTACAGGGCCTACATGTGTCTGGAGTCCTGACTGTTTACTACAGGGCCTACATGTGTCTGGAGTCCTGACTGTTTACTCCAGGCCCTACTGCCCTCATGGGTCTGGAGTCCAGACTGCTTTCCCACACTCTTGCACCAATACACACTTGTTTGTGACAAAAGATTACATAAATACTTTGTGTGCGTGTCTGTGTGTATGTGTGTCTGTCTATGTGTGTGTGTGTGCGGGATTGGGTGTACCCGCACCTTGGGAGGCCATTGGGAGTGTGCCTGGGAGGGTGTTGTGGGAGCATGTCTGACTAAGAAGTGTGTGTGTGTGTTTGCTCAAAGTGTCTTATCGCCAGGTGGAGCAGACCAGCCTCCACACTGACACCTGTTAGCTGAGGTAGACAGCAGAGGTTTCCCACGGTGGTCCACAGTCCCAGGAACAGGCCCAGGCTCATCCTGGCATGTATACATTACACCATTGACTGAAAGCAAGGCTCACCCCTCATGATAGTTGTGTTGTACCCCTCGTGTTGTCGCAAAGGCAGATAATTCTGGCAGATAATTGTGACAGAAATCCAACTGTACAGCAATAAAATTGGTAACAAACTATTCTCTGGTATGGAGAAATACAAATTAAGTTTAACTAAAATATAATGTAACAAGAATCCAAGTAAGGTAATTAGCAAAGGCTCTGAGACTATTTCTTATTTTTCGTGTTTAGTATTAATTAATGTACTCAGTTACATTCGTACAATATTAAGAATAATTATTTGAGAACCTAATTTGTATTTGGTCATGAATAATGGCAGGTTTATGAAATTACTAAACTGATTGTCCCCCCCCAGGGACAGATTTGTAGAGGAGGGAGGAAGAGAGGGGCAGTTGGTGAGGGCTTTCTCACCATCATGCCTCGAGGATAATTTAGCGCGGCACACTTCCTTTGTCTGTGGGATGAAAGGGGAGAATGGAACAAGAGTGTGGGAAAGCTGTGGAGAGGCAGGCCCCACACAGGACCCTCCTCTCCCACACTGGAGCCTCTCCACCAGGCCCTGCAGCCTCACAGCAGCTCAGCCCACCAGCTGTTTGATGAAACCAGAGCTGACAGAACCAACTGCCCAACGCTAGCCTGGGGCTTAGTACACAAAGACACAAGACAGACCTGGTCCTGCCTGTACACACACAAATACATGCACACACACACGTAGTGCACACCCCTATGCTCTTCTGCACGTGGGTGTGGGTGTGTGTGTGTGCACGCGTGTGAGTGTTTGTTTGCACGTGTACCTGTGTGTTCAGGGATATTTTAATACAGATTCAATCCTAATGTATGTATATTACTATAAACTTTAAACAAATGAATGTTCTTAAACAGAATTAATAAGACGCACACTTCAAATATAATGAGCAAAGCTGTGAACTGGCACAAACAAATCAAACATCATGAATTCATGATGCTACACACTTGTACAGGGATATCCCTTATGAAATCAGTCTATCCATTGCAATATCTCATAGTGTTTCTCAAACTGTTTGTGCTTAATCATGACAAAACTTTGTTTTGCTCATTTTCGAATAACGTATAATTAGTCACAAAGAAAGAATATCATACTTTTAAAAACATGTTTATTTGAAAGATTTGGTCCTCTTTGAAGTTTGTTTCATATAATTTAACATAGGATGTCTGACAAGAGAAAATGATGACATTGTTAACACTGATGAATCATCAGTGTTTACAACACAGCCATGTATATGTTTGAACAGATAGTGGTTTAGCAAATTTTACCAAATAAATATTTGCATTATGATAATAATATCGATTACAAAAGGCATATTTAAATTATGATAATAGTAGCCTTTACAAAAGGCATATTCAAGTAATGATATCAATATCCTTTACAAAAGGATTCACAAAGCCTTTACAAAAAGGACATTCATATCTTAGAATCAATATCCCTCAATAGGAACATAAAAAACGGAAGTTAAAGAAAAGTTTCAGTTGGCAAAGCAACCATCAGTAAATAAAGATAACATCTTTACACAACATTTTCTCAGAAAATGAAAGGGTAAAACAACACAATAGTGCTTCATAAAAGCACACACTGCATTCATCACTCATCAAAGTATATAGAAAACATCTACTTCATAACGAAGTACTGTAAAACTGTTTTCAGCTTTTTCTCTGAGAGAGTAACATCAGTGGAGTTCATTTCTATCAAGAAACGTAGAACATCCAGTAAAACATTTGGAAACACGTTTCCTACTCAGGATGGTGGACAGTCCTCCAGGTACAGAGTCTGTACAGGGGCTCTACCAGGGCCTCCACATTGGTTTGTGGGTGCTGGTGGCCTTCTTGACTGGGCCCTGGCTGTGGAGCTGGGAGGAGAGGGGAGAAGAGGGACAGCTGTCCAGGGAAACTCTCTGGGCACCATGGAGGTGCTGGAGGTGCTGGAGGTGTTGGAGCGTGGCATCCTTGGTGGAGCTGGCAGACAGGAAGTGCAGCGCCTCTCTCCAGCACTGGGAGTAACCCTGACCGTGGGCCCTCAGAGGGGCCATGCTCCTGGACTGCAGCTGCTGCTTCAGGAACACCACCGTCATCTCCAGGATGTCAGCCTTCTCCAGCTTGGCGTTGGGGTCCTGCTTGTGGAACTCCTTCTCCAGCAGAGCCTTGAGCTGCTCTATGCAGATATTGATGCGATCACGGCGCATTTTTTCCACGGCTGGTTTCCTTAACTGGAGGAGAAGAGGACAGTCTGTTAGCTCAATGCTCTCTCTCAAACAGGGATGCAGCAAAGGTAAAACAAGCAATGATAAAAGGACAGATGTGAAACAACACTTACTTTATGTTTGTCTTTGGTGGAGAGCATGGAGATGTCAGAGTCTCTGGTGCAGGTAGGAGACATTCTGGAGCAGTAGGGAGAGAGTGTGCTTCTCTGAGGAAGGACAGTGAGTTGTGAGCTGAGAGAGGATCCCTCTCCCCTATTTATAGCGGGGCATTAGCATTACAAAGCCATGAGTCCCAGGAAGGCTTAGCTTTCCCACACTCTGAGGCCAGTGGGCGAGGCGGACACAACAATGGGAGAGGCATCAATTATCTCATGGTTTCAACCAGCCTCATGGCCTCAACAGAGGGGATTGGGGTTGAAGCTCTCTGAGCCACAGGCTGGACACATGCAGGTTGTTACTTTTTTATTACCTGGGAACAGTCCCTGTGTCTGATCAGGCCTCTGCAGATGGAGAGCTGGCAGCGTCTGCACACCTGATAAGGGCCACTATAGATAAAAAGATTGAACATACACTTTATGTGGTGATTACTGTCACATACTAGAAGTGGTTTTAATTATTAAACAGTTATCTGAGGCTTTATTCTAAGCTATGAATGGTATTATCAAACAAAAGCGAAAGACAAAGCGTAAAGTGTTTTTTAATTTTGCTATTATATTATTATTGCAATTGTAAAAAATAAATAGCTGTTGTTATTGTACGTCGAAATATGTCTACTATCAACAACGATGGCAATACAATTCAATAGTTTGCCTTTACTTCCCAATGAAGCCCTCTCTTCCCTTTCGAGCCTCTCTCTCTCTCGCATGCAGGGTAGCCTGTTTCTGCTTGTGTACATGTGTTCGGTTGAAATTATTTGACCACCGGGTTAACAGGCTACTTAAATTCTAGGATCGCACGAATGACTCTACCCCCTATGATGCAACGCGTGCTATCAAAATCCCGACGCTATTTTGACAAGAAGCTATCAAAGGACAAACGCCTGCTGCTGATGGGAAAGTGTGCACGACTGTCGCCCTGACACACACAGGGTGCAAATCAAAGAGTCAATAAAAACGGCTTCAGTTTCTCACGGTGTTGTTGCCTCGAGTTCAATGGTAAGGTGCGATGGTAGGTGTGATTGAGGCACGCTTTTAGGTCGCCACATGTCACTGCACGCTCCTCTTTGATTTAACAGTAATAGAGGAAGTTGTGTAAATGGGGGTTTTATGACCAATTATTTATTTGCTTTTATTATAGGGCCTCCAGTGTGGGAAAGTCTCAGGTGTTAAGTGTCCATGTTTGTGTCACGTGGGGTATGGCCTGAGCTTCAATGACATGACTTGAATTTCTTAAGTGCTTATGTTAATCACAATCTTTAGATCAGCTATTGCCTTATTGGTGGCTTACTGTTATACGGTCATATATTCTATACTAGGTATTATTTCATTCACACATGTTTTGTCACCTATTTTTATCACCTTCATCATGCTTCAGAGATAGTACCGCTGTGTGTCTGAACCGGTCATTTTCATGTCGAGGTGTTTATTACACTCTCTCTCCAATAAGCTGAGTGTTTAATATTGATAAACCCAGAACCTAACTGATCACACAGTTTCAATAAGAGACGGACAGAAATGTCTTTCACACCAGTGACTCAGACAGATCTAAAAGTAGACTTTTCTTCTTGAAAACTCAAATTCACAAGTTGAGAAAGTGTATTTTGGTATTGGGAAATGTAGGCCTACGTGTATTTTTCTTTACAGTTGTTTAAGTTTAACTATTATTTCCATCACCATTATCACGTAAATGTGGCTGAATAGAAAAACTTTCATCCATCATTATTTGTGAACATTTCAATAGCTCTTGACCTCTTCTTTTTGATCTTCTGTCTGCTCATCCCAATCACATAGCCATTTGTTGATATAAGGCTGAAAGGGGGAAAAGGTGTGTCTAGTTGTAACGTGAAAAATTTTGTGAAATGGGAGTCAGGTGGCTGAGCGGTTAGGGAATCGGGCTAGTAATCAGAAGGTTGCTGGTACAATGACGTTGTGTCCTTGGGCAAGGCACTTCACCCTACTTGCCTCGGGGGAATGACCCTGTACTTACTGTAAGTCGCTCTGGATAAGTGCGTCTGCTAAATGACGAAATGACGAAATGAAATGAAGTATGAAGAGTGAGTTCTTGTTTGGAATTAAATTAATTATTTATTACAAGTAACGCAATGAGTCAAATGTTTTTACAAACCTTTACAAAAGGTTGAAAATTGAAGACGTAACATCATCTGAACAAAACTTGGATACATCTCCAAGACACAAGGTGTTCTAAGAATAGAGAACCGATATTGAACAACAATTGGTTTTTGAACAAAAACAGTTAACAAACATGCATATTAGGTACTCAAACAGAGTAGAGGATATATATTGAACATCTGTCTTTACAAAAGACACATTGAACTATTTAACATAAACAGTTAGTTTGCAGAGAAAATAATGTTCTCCTTTCACCATACATATTAAAATATATGCTGAATAGGTACTGTACTCTAACAGAGTAGAGGAAACATATTAAACAACTACCTTTTTGAAAGACAAAGATCTGTCCAACATGAACAGCAGTTTGACAAAGAAAACTTTATATTCCTCAATAGAATCATTTCTAAGTTATTCATACTCTGAGTAAATATATTGATCTTGAAACAGATCATTTAACAATAATCACAGAAAGATGATAACATTGATACCCATTTTGGGTAAATAATCCTCATGGAGGAAAAGTGATAATGTATCACTTTTTGTAAGTTTACATAGAAACAAACTGGTGTAAACTTCACAGAGATGCACATCAAAATCAATACTACAAAAATGTAGTGTGAAATTCAGGATTATCCTGAAGAGATTTGCTGACCTTTGAACAGATCAGAGGAAATCTCAGAGAGATTCAATGAATAATGCCCAGTTTGGGTAAATGTCCTTACAATGGACCATAAAAGTTTCAGATCGTATGATCAATAAGAAAACCAATCGTTCTGTTCATACAGAACATCTTCACTTGTCAATAATGTTTTAGGCAATGTTAATCTCTGACCAACATAGTCATGTCCGAAGTAGAGCTGCAGTCTGTAGGTCTCTACCAGGGCCTCCAGGGGGCGCTGTTGACTGGACTCTTCTCTTTACTGATGCTGTTCTGGGCTGGGGAATTCAGCTGAGACAGGTCAGTCTCCTTCCTGTTCTTATCAGAGGATGACTGCCGGCTCTGGAAGTGGCTCAGCAGTCTTCTCTGGGACTCTGTCTCCATCTCCTCCTTGGACAGTAAGTGCACCATATCTTGGACACACCTGGAGTGACCTTGATTGGTCGATGCTGAGCAGGAAGAGGAGTTGATTGGCTGCAGACGGCTCAATGAAGAAACTGTCATCTCCAGAATGTCAGCTTTCTCCAGCTTGGAGTCAGGCTGCTGGTTGAAGAGTTCTGGACCCAGGAGAGACTTGAGCAGCTCAATGCTGCTGTTGATACGATCTCTACGTAACTTCTCCAACTGTGGCTTTCTAAGCTGCAAAAGAAAGACAGGAAACACATTAATAACCTGATTCTGGAGTGTAACATGAATAAAAATCATTACTATTTAGCAGTTGATGTACATCCATGACATTAGGTCTTCAATTTACCTTGTTGGTGAGAGTCAGGTGCTCCTCAGAGTAGGTTCTTGCTGACGTGACTGTAGGAGTCATGGCTGGATCTCTGTGTTGTAGAGTTCTCTGTGTAGAGTGAATCTGGCTTCTACTGGCTTCATCCCTTCTATATATAGTCCCACATCTCCATATGAATGTGTGGGTCTTGGGCTGGTTGGAGTTTCTCACAGTCTGCAGCCAATGGGAGAGCTTTGGAGGACAATAGTCACATCTCAGGGGAGCAGGTGGAGGGCTGGGGGGTGATGGAGAGAGACTCACAGAGCGCTGTGTGGATCTGGGAAAGTGGTGACCCTGTAAAGAGATCAGATCTGCTGCCTGATGTTGGGATCAATGACTCTGACAGAGCACACGCTCATCATCTCAACACACACGTGTGATAGTGGCCCAACTCTTTTACTGAGGTCTTAAAATGTTACCTAAACTTCAGATACTTCAATAATGAATGTCAAATGACATGGTGTACTGGTGACATCAACAATTAGGTCTGCAAAGCAAGTCTTCATTCAGTTAGTTTCAACGTTACTCAATTTATTTAATTCTTAAATGATTCAGTTATTTTTGAATCAGGTTGCTTTACTGTTTTAAAATTCCTATTTAAGAGACATCTTCTGAACACAGTCTCTATACTGTATAAGATAAAAGCAAGATACATTTATTTCAGTACCTACGAGCAGCATTTTTTTTCTTCAGAATAGGACATAGACTAACTAATTACTGCTGTAATTCCAGATGTGTTGAGTGTCTTGTAGTGTGAGTAGAGAACTGCTCTGAGTTTCCCACACTGAGTCCTGTGTCCTGTGGTCAATGTACAACAAAAGAGGTTCAGGACACTGAATGGAGCTATAGTGACGCTATCGGCTCTGTGTGTAGTATAGACAGAGCCTGACGTCACAGACCATCTGGCCATCTGGAGGGAAAGAACACCACTGGCTGAGACTGACGGCTTATTGTCACAACAAGCATTTATAAAGTTGAAGAAATCAATCATTACAAAAGTAATCATGAAATAGCAGGAACATACTATACTCTCAGGTGCATTTTAATCAGTTTTATCACAATTCTTTTGTTGGTGTTTGTTAAATATGAACTTTTTGTGTGTACTTGTTTGACATTCTGGGCTGACAGATGACATCATCCTGAAATTCTTTCGACGTATAATATTTATTCCTCCTCCTAAAGTGTGTCAATTCCCCATAGAGACAGTCTGGTGGTGGTGAGACTGAGGATGCTAAAGACACTGAACTGTGACTCTGCTCTCCAGAGCTTTCCCACACTTTGCTCATTGAGGGAGCTTCTACAGAACAATACAAGTGTGCCTTGTTCAATGTTAATTCATCTTCTCTCCCCCACCCTCCCCCTCTAACACAGACATACACATACCCCACTGGTAAACCTCATTAGCTAAATATATTAATGTAGTTCAAGCTTTATACTCGGTAAAGAATGACATGAGGCTGTTTGTTTGAACCCAAAGGAAGAATCTTCCACTCAGTGTTCTATTCAAGTCTCTTAAAGACACTTGGTGTGTATTTAAATAACTGTCTTGGTTCTAAAGCCTGTCTACTTTTTCACGTTAAACTTCCCTTAGCTACACAACAAGTAAAAACAGTTGATGGTTATTTGATTGTTAATGATTAATTTCTGGTCCATGTAAATGAACAAAGAGTCTAGTGACAGTCTTCTCAACTGGAATTTAGGTGAATGTAAAATGTACTGTAGTACAGGGTACTGACACATTTTTATTGAAATTAATTTATTATGGGAACTGTAGTTACTTTTTGGATGGCCTTTAACGTTCAGCAATATGATTGAGTAAATACTGAAGATGTGCAACATATCACAAAATATATGTTGACTTATAACAGAGAACAAATACCCCACAACACCCCCCTCCCTTCCCCACCACCAGCCCCACCATCACCACCAGCCCCACCATCCCCATCAGCCCCACCATCCCCATCAGCCCCACCATCACCACCAGCCCCACCATCACCACCAGCCCCACCATCACCACCAGCCCCACCATCACCATCAGCCCCACCATCCCCATCAGCCCCACCATCACCACCAGCCCCACCATCACCACCAGCCCCACCATCACCACCAGCCCCACCATCACCACCAGCCCCACCAGCCCCATCAGCCCCACCATCACCACCAGCCCCATCAGCCCCATCAGCCCCTCCAGCCCCACCATCACCACCATCCCCACCAGCAGCCACCCCCACCCCCAACACTGACCTCCAGATTAGGGGTCAGAACATCCAGGACTGGGGTCTGTATCTATTGTCCCATAGGGGGTCTGTGAGTGAGTTTTCCTCAGTTTCCCATACCCTGCCATCAATTAGGGAACAATAGAAGTGTGTCTTATTGCACATCCCATCAGCTATGGATGGTGACCTCACTGTTGTGGAAACAGTAGCCTAGCAAATAAACTGTAAAGAAACTGTAGCTCTAAACAATAAAAAGAACAATACGCCTAAACGTAAAATCCACTAAATACCGGAAGCAAATTCCGAAACTAAATGCATTCACATGTGATGTACGGCATGTGCAAAAAAAGGCAACATGCTAACTCAAGAAAAGTATCTAAGGATCCCTGGACCCTGAGTGACACTGACGCCGATAAAAGGTTGCCATTGCCAAATGTTGCCAACACCAGCCAAGCAGCCACGACTTGACTTTCATCAGCAGGTTACCAAAGCAGAGATAAACAGGCTTGTAGCAGCATACATAGTAGAGGAAATGTTGCCATTTAAAATTTTAAGCATTATTTTTGTTGAGACATTTTGCTTACTGCCAGTACTGTAGCCTTGTTATGCTTGACAACTTTTAGGTTGATGTTCACAACTTTTTTTGTCAGCTTTGTCGTATTAAAAAGCGTAAAAGAGAGATATTGTGTATGTCCTCATTATAATCAGAATTTTAGTTGATTAGGGCATATATATGGTACATATATTGTTATTTAGCAAGTGTATCTCAGGTGATGTTACGGAGTAATCCAAAATTTATGTAACTAGTAGTGTAACTAGGTACTTTCAGCAGTGAGTAATCTAGTAAAGTAAAGCATTAAAAGTATCTAGTTAATGTGTAATCTATTACTTTTATAGAGTAACTACCCCAACACTATCCACATGAATTCACAACAAAATATGTTGTTAAATACATTTCCCATGAGAAGGTTTGTAATTTCAGTTCATAATATGTCTTGAAAATGATATATACCTTATTGAACAATGTCTAACACTAAGTAAAAGTTAATACTTTGTAAGTAAAAATTTTGATAATTTCCAATGATCATAATTATTTTTATATTCTCAGTTCTAAGATCATGGTCAGACATTCAACTGGGGCAATGATGAAAAACAGACAAGCTAAGGGACAGAGAGATTCAGTTGATTGTATTTATTCAACTTGACTCAGAGAGTCACATCATCATAGATACCTCAACATGAGGCAAACAGAGTGATTAGTAAACATCACAACATAACTTGGACACGTCTCCAAGACACAAGGTACTCTAACAAAGTAGAGGATATATATTGAACATCTGTCTTTGCAAAAGACACATTGAACTTTTTAATGTAAACAGTTAGTTTGCAGAGAAAATAATGTTCACCTTTCACCATGCATATTAAAATATATGCTTGGTAGCTACTGTACTCTAACAGAGTAGAGGAAACATATTAAACAACTATCTTTTTGAAAGACAAAAATCTGTCCAACATGAACAGAAGTTTGACAAAAAAATTATATTCTTTAGTAGAAATATTTCTAAGTTATTCATAGTCTGAGTAAATATATTGATCTTGAAACAGATCAGTTAACAATAATCACAGGAATATGATAACAGTGATACCCATGTTGGGTAAATAATCCTCATGGAGGAACAGTGATAATGTATCACTTAAGTTTACATAGAAGCAAACTGGTGCAAACTTCATAGAGATGCACATCAAACTTAATACTACAAAAATGTAGTGTGAATTCAGGAATATCCTGAAGAGATTTGTTGACCTTTGAACAGATCAGAGGAAATCTCAGAGAGATTCAATGAATAATGCCCAGTTTGGGTAAATGTCCTTAAAAAGAACCATAAAATCTTGCGATCATAATGATCAATAAGAAAACCAATCGTTCTGTTCATACAGAACATCTTCATCTTCACTTGTCAATAATGTTGTTGGTAATGTTAATCTCTGACCAACATGGTCATGTCTGGGAGTAGAGCTGCAGTCTGTAGATCTCTACCAAGGCCTCCAGGGAGCGCTGTTGACTGGACTCTTCTCTTTACTGATGCTGTTCTGGGCTGGGGAGTTCAGCTGAGGCAGGTCAGTCTCCCTCCTGTTCTTATCAGAGGATGACTGCTGGCTCTGGAAGTGGCTCAGCAGTCTTCTCTGGGACTCTGTCTCCATCTCCTCCTCGGACAGGAAGTGCATCATCTCTTGGACACACCTGGAGTGACCCTGATTGGTAGGTGCTGAGCAGGAAGAGGAGCTGATTGGCTGTAGGCGGCTCAATAAAGAAACTGTCATCTCCAGAATGTCAGCTTTCTCCAGCTTGGAGTCAGGCTGCTGGTTGAAGAGTTCTGGACCCAGGAGAGACTTGAGCTGCTCAATGCTGCTGTTGATACGATCTCTACGTAACTTCTCCACCTGTGGCTTTCTTAGCTGCAAAAGAAAGAGAGGAAACACATTAATAACCTGATTCTGGTGTGGTACATGAATAAAGATCATTACTATTTAGCAGTTGATGTAAGTCTGTGACATTAGGTCTTCAATTTACCTTGTTGGTGAGAGTCAGGCGCTCCTCAGAGTAGGTTCTTGCTGAAGTGACTGTAGGAGTCATGGCTGGATCTCTGTGTTGTAGAGTTCTCTGTGTAGAGTGAATCTGATTTCTACTGGCGTCATCCCTCCTATATATAGTCCCACATCTCCATATGAATGTGTGGGTCTTGGGCTGGTTGGAGTTTCTCACAGTCTGCAGCCAATGGGAGAGCTTGGGAGGACAATGATGAATGTGGGGCAGCCTCATGCTCAGTGTCCTTATTGCTGGAGGACAATAGTCACTTCTCAGGGGAGCAGGTGGAGGGCTGGGGGGGTGATGGAGAGAGACTCACAGAGCGCTGTGTGGATCTGGGAAAGTGGTGACCCTGTAAAGAGATCAGATCTGCTGCCTGATGTTGGGATCAATGACTCTGACAGAGCACACGCTCATCATCTCAACACACACGTGTGATACTGACACACCTCCTTAATGTCACATTTTCCAATGTAACTTAATCTTTAGTTATGAGAAGCATGCATACATGGTGTTTTCTTCTATCCTTTTTCAAGTAATTTTTTTAAAATGATGGTGAGTTCATCATAATCGTAAACAGTTCTTAAAAGCATGTGAGACAGTTGGTTTGTTTATGTTCTGAATTTACTGCCATAACCCTTTAAAAATGTAATGATTCCAAATAAATCTAAGAAGCTCATGTAATCAATATCAGGTACATACTTTTTAAAATTAGTTTTTAGTTTAGTCCATGTCAGTAAAAGTGGTCTCTAAACACTTTAAGTTTGTTTATTTTCAGGGAGATGTTAGCCATCTGAGGTCCAGATGTAGCAGATGTGTTGAGTGTCTTGTAGTGTGAGTAGTGTGAGTAGAGAACTGCTCTGAGTTTCCCACACTGAGTCCTGTGTCCTGTGGTCAATGTACTACAAAAGAGGTTCAGGACACTGAATGGAGCTCTAGTGACGCTATCGGCTCTGTGTTGTAGAATAGACAGAGCCTGACGTCACAGACCATCTGGCCATCTGGAGGTAAAGAAAACTACTGGCTAATACTGTGGGACAATCTCCACAACAAGCATTAATAAAGTTAGAGTGATAAAAAAAAAGAATATCATAAAACAGCCAAAAAGTAATATGCTATCAGGTGTATATTCTCAATTTGGTCACACAATTTTTGGTGTTAGTTAAATAGGAACACTCTTCTTGTGTAAATGTATGACATTCTTGGCTGAAAGATGACATCAGCCTGAAATTCCTTTGAAGGATAATTGTTATTCCTCCTCCTAAAGTGTGCCAATTCCCCATAGAGACAGTCTGGTAGTGGTGAGACTGAGGATGCTAAAGACACTGAACTGTGACTCTGCTCTCCAGAGCTTTCCCACACTCTGCTCATTGAGGGAGCTTCTACAGAACAATACAAGTGTGCCTTGTTCAATGCTAATTCATCTCCATCCAAGCAGTTACCAATGACCCCATCCCTGGCTGAGCTGCAGGAGGTAAATACATTTGTATAGAATGAGCTAAATAGTGATATGTGAGGATAAGGTAACTTTTTTGATGTTTATCTCAACTTATTAAGGTGACTGTTCCTGCTATTATGAACAAGCACCTGATTGTGTAACAATCAAATACCTACAGAGTTGTTTATCTTGTAGCCTAGATGGTGCTACAAGCTTAAAGAAGAGAAATTCCACTACAATAACATGTTTGATTAGGAAAAAACATAGATTAAAATATGTTACATAAAAACTACTTCACACAGAATGTATATGTTTTACGTAAATGTTCTCAATTAAGTGTTTCGTTGTATTCATCAAAATCAGATTGTTGTCCAACCCTGAAGTGCTAAATAGTTTTGTATTGAATGTAAAAGAAGGTCTAGAATGGAGACTCCCCCCTCTCCTTCTCTCTGACCTCTAACCTCCAGGACTGGGGTCTGTATCTATTGTCCCATAGGGGGTCTGTGAGTGAGTTTTCCTCAGTTTCCCACACCCTGCCTTCAATTAAGGAAAAATAGAAGTGTGTCTTATTGCACATCTCATAAGATATGAAGGGTGACCCCTCTGTACAATCTGGAGTACAATACTATGAAACCGTTTTTGAGCTGTATCTGTGAGTACTGATAAAAGGCTGCTGATATTTATTTGAAAAAGCTTCAACTTATAGAGTAAAATAGTTATGAAGTCATAAAGATGTATCACACTGAAGCAGTTTAGATCTATAAAATATTAATATTTTTTCACAAGAATGTGTGATCCTGTTCATCTTGTTTTTAACCACAAATATTGTAACTTTATTGAAGCATTTGAATATTATCATCAAAACAGTGCTATATTTCTTTTTGTGTGAATTTATCTTGGTGGTATATTCATTTAACTAGCGCTCGAAAATACAAGGTCTTCAGGCTTGCATTATTGATTGTACTGTATATTCGTTTTGGACCAGCAAAAGGTGAACCTAAAATCTTTGTAATATATCAGGTAATTATTATCAGAATTTTAGCGGTCTATTGAAAGCATCATAAAGTTACAATGATGCCAAACAAGAAAAGAGGAGTTTTGCACAAGGACCAGAAAGATTCAGTTGATTGTATTTATTAAACTTGACTCAGAGAGTCACATCATCATAGATACCTCAACATGAGGCAAACAGAGTGATTAAACATCACAACATAACTTGGACACGTCTCCAAGACACAAGGTACTCTAACAGAGTAGAGGATATGTATTGAACATCTGTCTTTACAAAAGACACATAGAACTATTTAACATAAACAGTTAGTTTGCAGAGAAAACAATGTTTTCCTTTCTTCACACATATAAAACATATGCATAATAAGTACTCTAACAGAGTAAAGGATATATATTGAACATCTGTCTTTACAAAAGGCAAATGATCTGTCTAGCATAAACAGTAAGTTTACAGAGAAAATAATGTTCTCCTTTCACCATGCATATTTAAATATATGCTTGGTAGCTACTGTACTCTAACAGAGTAGAGGAAACATATTAAAGAATTATCTTTTTGAAAGACAAAGATCTGTCCAACATAAACAGAAGAAAACTCGATATTCCTCAATAGAAATATTTCAAAGTTATTCATAGTCTGAGTAAATATATTGATCCTGAAACAGATCATTTAACAATAATCACAGAAAGATGATAACATTGATACCCATTTTGGGTAAATAATCCTCATGAAGGAACAGTAATAATGTATCACTTACTGTAAGTTTACATAGAAACAAACTGGTGCAAACTTCACAGAGATGCACATCAAAATCAATACTACAAAAATGTAGTGTGAAATTCAGGAATATCCTGAAGAGATTTGTTGACCTTTGAACAGATCAGAGGAAATCTCAGAGAGATTCAATGAATAATGCCCAGTTTGGGTAACCATAGAAGCTTCAGATTGTAAGGATCAATAACAAAATCGGCAATATTTCTGTTCATACAGAACATCATCTTCACTTGTCAATAATGTTTTAGGCAATGTTGATCTCTGACCAACATGGTCATGTCTGGGAGTAGAGATGCAGTCTGTAGATCTCTACCAGGGCCTCCAGGGGGCGCTGTTGACTGGACTCTTCTCTTTACTGATGCTGTGCTGGGCTGGGGAGCTCAGCCGAGGCAGGTCAGTCTCCCTCCTGTTCTTATCAGAGGATGACTGCCGGCTCTGGAAGTGGCTCAGCAGTCTTCTCTGGGACTCTGTCTCCATGTCCTCCTTGGACAGGAAGTGCACCATCTCTTGGACACACCTGGACTGACCCTGATTGGCAGATGCAGAGCAGGAAGAGGAGCTGATTGGCTGCAGACGGCTCAATAAAGACACTGTCATCTCCAGGATGTCAGCTTTCTCCAGCTTGGAGTCAGGCTGCTGTTTGAAGAGTTCTGGACTCAGGAGAGACTTGAGCTGCTCAATGCTGCTGTTGATACGATCTCTACGTAACTTCTCCACCTGTGGCTTTCTAAGCTGCAAAAGAAAGAGAGGAAACACATTAATAACCTGATTCTGGAGTGTAACATGAATAAAAATCATTACTATTTAGCAGTTGATGTACATCCATGACATTAGGTCTTCAATTTACCTTGTTGGTGAGAGTCAGGTGCTCCTCAGAGTAGGTTCTTGCTGAAGTGACTGTAGGAGTCATGGCTGGATCTCTGTGTTGTAGAGTTCTCTGTGTAGAGGGAATCTGATTTCTACTGGCTTCATCCCTCCTATACATAGTCCCACATCTCCATATGAATGTGTGAGTCTTGGGCTGGTTGGAGTTTCTCACAGTCTGCAGCCAATGGGAAAGTTTGGGAAGACAATAGTCACATCTCAGGGGAGCAGGTGGAGGGCTGGGGGGGTGATGGAGAGAGACTCACAGAGCGCTGTGTGGATCTGGGAAAGTGGTGACCCTGTAAAGAGATCAGATCTGCTGCCTGATGTTGGGATCAATGACTCTGACAGAGCACACGCTCATCATCTCAACACACACGTGTGATACTGGCTCAGCTCTTTTACATGAGATCTTACAGTGTTACCTAATCCTCAGTCACAAATATTTGATCCTCTTGATAGCCCTTTAATATATTTTTGTTTTTACCTTCATGGTGCATTAGAAGATATACCAATACAGAATATCTTATTCAATTTTATTCACCACTTTTAATGAAAATACATAAACGTGTGTTTTTTGCTGTGAATATTAAGTTTGTTTCTCTCTTATATCCACTCACATTCGAGATTGTATTGAGTATATCTGAGCTCCCTGTATTGAACTGCCTTGGGCTTCCAGGTACTGTGCTTCTGCTGGGCTGTGCAGCTGTGAGCTGGTGCTGGTTTCCTCCTGTGGATCCTGCAGCCCCAGGCAGCACACTTCCTTGCCTTCAGCTTCCACAGCTGGCTCCCTGCACAAGGCTGAGCGTGCCCCAGTCACACGCCCTCCTCTCTCTGGGGCTGGGAGCCACAGGGACACACGGCTTCCCACACTTCTGTATGCAGCCTGCTCAACCCCCCAGACAATAGAAGTGTGTCTGTTCCCACAAAGCCTTCAGACTGTTCCCATGCAGGACTCAGGCTGGGCTAGGAGGCAGTGTGACCCCCACTGCCATCTGGATCACTTACAACTCACCTCACAAACAAACAAACTAAATGTCTTGACCATTGAAATACATTATTTCACAACTTTTTATTATAAAAAGTGCTCTTTTGTTTCCCCATCAACGGCAACGTTTTTGTTAATTGTCGTAAATATATCTTTTTTGCTTTCTACAGGTCCAGAATATGAATCACATGAGTGTGTGGGTTTGGACTATTTCACTGTAAAGCATTACTATATGGTACGAACTTAGTCCTAGCACAGATATTTCCCAGGAATTAGCCTGACAGACCTTATTACCATATGGCTTGGGGAGCAACTTCCCACCTGTCATTCTATTCCCACAGACTATTGTCCCTAGATTAAAGCCCTCTGATTGGCTGAAGATCTTGACACATGTAGCAGGAAGAGTATAAATACAGAGAGGAGATGGAGAGCTCTCTAGTGAAGGTCCTCTGAACATCCACAAGGCAAGCAACATCAACTGAGTCCAGCAAGCGGTCACTTCAACTCTAATCCTCTGAACAACTTTTGACATAGGACACCAAAAGTACAATTTTGACTCATTTCTAGCAAAGCTGCCAACTCAGACCAAAATCAGAAAATGTCAGCCTACCTGGACATCACTCTTCAGGACAGCTTGAAGGAGCAGCAGCCCCAGGTGCACCTCAGGTAAGTTCAGTTTAACGACATCCTCCTGTCCTAGACAGAGATGCTGTCAGAGACAACAGGAAGTTGGGTGTGAGTGAAGAGGTGTTGACAGTTGTCTTGTTTCTATCAGGTGTAAACTCAACATGCTGGAGAGGAGGTGCAGCATTGGAGTGGAGAAGCTGAAGGCCATTCTGGCAGAACATCTCCAGAACGGGATCCCTACCTCCGACCTCTTGGAGAAGACGGCCTCATTCTTCACTCTAAGGAAGGCCTTGTTGTCCCACAACGGCTACTCCAAGTGTTCCAGGGACATCCTGCGTCTCTTCCCTGGCTCAGAGGACGACCTGGCTCCCCTGTGCCTCCAACAGTGACCTGGAGAAAAAGCCTCTGTGGCCTGTATGCACCTGGCAGTGCTGCTGCCACAGACTGGGACTTGACATTACTAAAGAGACATTGAGCTGCCCTTGAGATTGCACTGATCTTGATTTATGAAGACGACTTCGGGGTCGTATTGAAAACCATGACCTTGGTTTTCATGCGGGAGCCAGGCAATTTTCTCTTATTTGACTGAATTGTAAACTTTTTTCACAGTGTTTGAAGCACTTGTACTGCTCTATTCTTTCTGTAAGAAAGACACGTTTTGCTAAGGGGGTCTCAGCTTGATGATGGAAACTTGACGGACCAGAACAGACTCACTGTTTTCGCCTAACAGTTTAAATGACTGTGAGTGACCGGGGTGCTGGCTACCCCAAAGTGAAGTTGGAGCATTAACATGTGATATACTGATATTGATTCAGCCCCTTTTTTTGGGCAACAATCGATGTATAGTCTAAATACCGCGTGGCCTTTATGTATAGGGGAAATATAATGAGTATGAATATCTAAACATATTGTTTTAATTTAATTTGAATTACTACGTAATAGTGTACACTGACGTGCATTAAGAAATGTCATTCATGAGATACTAAATAAAAATATTTGTCAAAATGCTATTACATTTGTCATGTTATTGGTACTCTTTTCATTATAAAATCCCAGAAAATAGCAAGCTGTCTCAGAAGACTAGAGAAGCATTGAGGAATGTGTCCATTTGCCAAACACTTACCTGCTGTCCTGGTCATCACAGGGAAATCAGTAGGCAATGGGGAGGCGTGTGCGAAGAATAATGTCCTGACAGGCATGTCCAGACAAGCATGTCTGCAACAAGCAGGGCCTTGATACTCTATACAGGACTGACATGGCCTCTCCTCCTGACACAGAGATGATGTATGGGATAGGTAGCTCAGTCGTAGAATATTTGACTACAGATCAAAAGGATGCGTTTTCAAATTCCACCATTGAAGCTACGCTGGATATCTGCGTCTGCACAATTAGGTGATTACATTATGGTTATGTGCTAATCTTTCCCTACATTGTATAGAGTAAGACATATCTAGTTGTATGAACATGTAACAGAGGTGGTTTGATGACCATGATAGCTAAACGGGATTAGATCGATGTTGGGATTTGAATTCAATAGTGATGTAATTGTCAGCAGTGTAATATGACAATAAGTAATCATTCTAGTATTGATGCATATCTCATTTAATAAAAATAAAAAAACTTTATTTTCAACCAATAAACAAAAACAATCCAATTCAAACATTTATTCAAGGTTTCTTCAATAAATAATCAAGTTGCTTGTCAAAGGATTCAAGTAGTTCTAATGCTGCTGGTAATTTGAGAACGCTCCTGATGGATTCAGGCCTGGGGTCACATTTAACTAACAAGCTGCCAAGCCTGCTCACTTGGGAAGTTTTCTGCACAGGGAGATGAATTAGCATTGAACAAGGCACACTTCCATTGTTCTAGAAGCTCCCTCAATGGGCAAAGTGTGGGAAAGCTCCGGAGAGAGGAGTCACAGTTCCGTGGAACCTCATTACCATTTGGACATTGTGGTTGAGTGTATTTGTACTGCCATGCAAAGTAAGTATATATATATATATATATATATATATATATATATATATATATATATATATATATACATGATGGATGTACGTATATATTTATATTTATACTTGATGGATGTATTGGTAGTGTATGATGGCATGTAACAAATACATTGAAGATCATACTTATTGGAATATAACTGTAGAAGTGAAAGAGTTGCAGTCGAACAAAGTAGAGGAAAAAATAGAGAGGGAAAAAAGGAGGGAAAACAAGCCAGTCATTTTTCCCTCCAGATGGTCTGTGACGTCAGGCTCTGTCTATTCTACAACACAGAGCCGATAGCGTCACTAAAGCTCCATTCAGTGTCCTGAACCTCTTTTGTAGTACATTGACCACAGGACACAGGACTCAGTGTGGGAAACTCAGTGCAGTTCTCTACTCACACTACTCACACTACAAGACACTCAACTCATCTGCTACATCTGGACCTCAAGATGGCTACGACCGCCCCGAGAATAAACAATCTTCAAGGGGTTAAACTGAAATGGACTGAAATGGACTTCCCTTAAAACGAATAAAAAAATATTGAACATCACAACATGAGCTTCTTAGATTTATTTAAAATCATGAAATGTTTTTGAAGGTATCGGAATAAAAAAATAATTTAAAATAACTATTTGCATGACATGCTATACGGAAACACTTAACATCAGGATACGTTCAGAATCATTACATATGTGACTTTATCAATGATAGTTCATGATAAGGTTACACTGTAAGGTCTCATGTAAAGGAGGTGTGTCAGTATCACACGTGTGTGTTGAGATGATGAGCGTGTGCTCTGTCAGAGTCATTGATCCCAACATCAGGCAGAAGATCTGATCTCTTTACAGGGTCACCACTTTCCCAGATCCACACAGCGCTCTGTGAGTCTCTCTCCATCACCCCCCCCCCCCCAGCCCTCCACCTGCTCCCCTGAGATGTGACTATTGTCCTCCCAAGCTCTCCCATTGGCTGCAGACTGTGAGAAACTCCAACCAGCCCAAGACCCACACATTCATATGGAGATGTGGGACTATATATAGGAGGGATGAAGCCAGTAGAAGCCAGATTCACTCTACACAGAGAACTCTACAACACATAGATCCAGCCATGACTCCTACAGTCACTTCAGCAAGAACCTACTCTGAGGAGCACCTGACTCTCACCAACAAGGTAAATTGAAGACCTAATGTCATGGATGTACATCAACTGCTAAATAGTAATGATTTTTATTCATGTTACACTCCAGAATCAGGTTATTAATGTGTTTCCTCTCTTTCTTTTGCAGCTTAGAAAGCCACAGGTGGAGAAGTTACGTAGAGATCGTATCAACAGCAGCATTGAGCTGCTCAAGTCTCTCCTGGGTCCAGAACTCCTCAACCAGCAGCCTGACTCCAAGCTGGAGAAAGCTGACATTCTGGAGATGACAGTTTCTTTATTGAGCCGTCTGCAGCCAATCAGCTCCTCTTCCTGCTCTTCATCTGCCAATCAGGGTCAGTCCAGGTGTGTCAGTCCAAGAGAGCACTTCCTGTCCAAGGAGGAGATGGAGACAGAGTCCCAGAGAAGACTGCTGGAGCACTTCCAGAGCCAGCAGTCATCTTCTGATAAGAACAGGAGAGAGATTGACCTTCCTCAGCTGAGCTCCCCAGCCCAGCACAGCATCAGTAAAGAGAAGAGTCCAGTCAACAGCGCCCCCTGGAGGCCCTGGTAGAGACCTACAGACTGCAGCTCTACTCCCAGACATGACCATGTTGGTCAGAGATTAACATTACCAACAACATTATTGACAAGTGAAGATGATGTTCTGTATGAACAGAACGATTGCTGATTTGGTTATTGATCATTACGATCTGAAGCTTTTATGGTTCTCTGTAGGGACATTTACCCAAACTGGGCATTATTCATTGAACCTCTCTGAGATTTCCTCTGATCTGTTCAAAGGTCAACAAATCTCTTCAGGATAATCCTGAATTTCACACTACATTTTTGTAGTATTGATTTTGATGTGCATCTCTGTGAAGTTTGCACCAGTTTGTTTCAATGTAAACTTAAGTGATACATTATCACTGTTCCTCAATGAGGATTATCTACCCAACATGGGTATCACTGTTATCATATTCCTGTGATTATTGTTACTGTAACCGATCTGTTTCAAGATCAATATATTTACTCAGACTCTGAATAACTTAGAAATATTTCTGTTGAGGAATATCAAGTTTTAATTGTCAAACTGCTGTTCATGTTGGACAGATCTTTGTCTTTCAAAAAGATAGTTGTTTAATATGTTTCCTTTACTCTGTTAGAGTACAGTAGCTACCAAGCATATATTTTAATATGTATGGTGAAAGGAGAACATTATTTTCTCTGCAAACTAACTGTTTATGTTAAATAGTTCAATGTGTCTTTTGTAAAGACAGATGTTCAATACATATCCTCTACTCTGTTAGAGTACCTTGTGTCTTGGAAACGTGTCCAAGTTATGTTGTGGTTTTTAATCACTCTGTTTGCCTCATGTTGAGGTATCTATGATGATGTGACTCTCTGAGTCAAGTTGAATAAATACAATCAACTAAATCTCTCTGTCCCTTAGCTTGTCTGTTTTTCATCCTTGCCTCAGTTGAATGTCTGACCATGATCTTAGAAACTGAGAATATAAAAATAATTATGATCATTGGAAATTATCAACATTTTTACTTACAAAGTATTAACTTTTACTTAGTTTTAGACATTGTTCAATAAGGTATATATCATTTTCAAGACATATTATGAACTGAAATTACAAACCTTCTCATGGGAAATGTGGGAACTGATTGAGAATATTAAAAAATCAAGGTAATTGAAAATTATAGAAAAATAGAAAAATCTAACAAAGAATTACCTTTTTTTTTAAGTGTTAGACATTGTTCAAGAAGGTATATATCATTTTCTTCTTATTTGTCAAGACATATTTACAACTGAAATTAAAAACCTACTCATGGGAAATGTATTAAACAAAATATTTTGTTGTGAATACATGTTGATGTATGTAAAACAGTTTTTTGCACATACCGTACATCACATGTGAATGCATTTAGTTTCGGAATTTGCTTCCGGTATTTAGCGGATTTTACATTAATTGTTCTTTTTATTGTTTAGAGCTACAGTTTTTTTGTTACTGTTTCCTCAACAGTGAGGTCACCATCCATAGCTGATGGGATGTGCAATAAGACACACTTCTATTGTTCCTTAATTGAAGGCAGGGTGTGGGAAACTGAGGAAAACTCACTCACAGACCCCCTATGGGACAATAGATACAGACCCCAGTCCTGGAGGTTAGAGGTCAGAGAGAAGGAGGGGGGGGGGGGTGCTGCATTCTAGACAACATATTTACATGAATTGCAAAACTGCTATGCACTTTAGGGTTGGACATATATCACAATTTGATTTGCAAAATATTAAACATAATTTAGACTGTTTAAACCATTTAAACTGTGTGAGATGTAGCTTTTATATCTTACGTCATCATTTACCTTTCCATGCAATCAAACCTGTGATGTCATATGTTTAACACAGTTTTAGCCTTGTAGCACCCTCCAGGCTACAAGTAACACAACCTTGTAGGTATTTGATTGTTACACAATCTTACAGATGTTTAATTAATTGTAACATTTACCTGACTTTATCAGGTGTATACCATTCTGAAGAGAGTAATCGTTGTTTTACACTGCAAAGCTTAGTACTCTACAGTCAGGTGCTGGTTCATAATGACAAGAACAACCCCCTTTATGTGTTCAGATGTAAACAAACAAATCAACACATTTACTTTATTTTCACATCTCAGTATTTACCTCATTCTATACAAATGTATTTACCTCCTGCAGCTCAGCCAGGGATGGGGTCATTGGTAACTGCTTGGATGGAGATGAATTAGCATTGAACAAGACACACTTGTATTGTTCTGTAGAAGCTCCCTCAATGAGCAGAGTGTGGGAAAGCTCTGGAGAGCAGAGTCACAGTTCAGTGTCTTTAGCATCCTCAGTCTCACCACCACCAGACTTTCTATGGGGAATTGACACACTTTAGGGGGAGGAATAACAATTTTCCTTCAAAGGAATTTCAGGCTGATGTCATCTGTCAGCCCAGAATGTCAAACATGTACAGAAGAAGAGTGTTCATATTTAACAAACACCAAGCGTTTCAGTGATAAAACTGACAAAATACACCTGAGACTATTATGTTGCTGCTATTTTATAATGACTATTTGTAATTATTGATATCTTTAACTTTGTAAATGCTTGTTGTGACAATAAGCTGTCAGTCTCAGCCAGTGGTGTTCTTTCCCTCCAGATGGCCAGATGGTCTGTGACGTCAGGCTCTGTCTATTCTACAACACAGATCCGATAGCGTCACTAAAGCTCCATTCAGTGTCCTGAACCTCTTTTGTAGTACATTGACCACAGGACACAGGACTCAGTGTGGGAAACTCAGAGCAGTTCTCTACTCACACTACAAGACACTCCACACATCTGCTAAATCTGGACCTCAAGATGGCTAACACCTCCTTGAGAATAAACAATCTTCAAGAGTTTAGAGACCTCCTGGACTGAAGTAGACTTACCTTAAAAACTCATTCAAATAATTATGTATCTTATATCATCTACATGAGCTTCATAGAATTATTTTAATTGATACCATTTTCAAAAGGTTTACATGAATGAACAAAGAATGTAAACAAACTATCTGTATTATGTGCTTTAGAAAACAATTAAACTTAATTTAATAATTTCATCATGATTGCAGAAAGTATGATCTTATCAATGACATGTCTCCATTATTCATGATTCTGATAGCTGAAGTTTAGGTAACACTGTAAGACCTCAGTAAAAGAGCTGAGCCAGTATCACACGTGTGTGTTGAGATGATGAGCGTGTGCTCTGTCAGAGTCATTGATTCCAACATCAGGCAGCAGATCTGATCTCTTTACAGGGTCACTACTTTCCCAGATCCACACAGCGCTCTGTGAGTCTCTCTCCATCACCCCCCCAGCCCTCCACCTGCTCCCCTGAGATGTGACTATTGTCCTCACAAGCTCTCCCATTGGCTGCAGACTGTGAGAAACTCCAACCAGCCCAAGACCCACACATTCATATGGAGATGTGGGACTATATATAGGAGGGATAAAGCCAGTAGAAATCAGAATCACTCTACACAGAGAACTCTACAACACAGAGATCCAGCCATGACTCCTACAGTCACTTCAGCAAGAACCTACTCTGAGGAGCACCTGACTCTCATCAACAAGGTAAATTGAAGACCCAATGTCACAGATTAACATCAACTGCTAAATAGTAATGATCTTTATTCATGTTACACTCCAGAATCAGGTTATTAATGTGTTTCCTCTCTTTCTTTTGCAGCTTAGAAAGCCACAGGTGGAGAAGTTACGTAGAGATCGTATCAACAGCAGCATTGAGCTGCTCAAGTCTCTCCTGGGTCCAGAACTCTTCAACCAGCAGCCTGAATCTAAGCTGGAGAAAGCTGACATCCTGGAGATGACAGTGTCTTTATTGAGCCGTCTGCAGCCAATCAACTCCTCTTCCTGCTCAGCACCGACAAATCAGGGTCATTCCAGGTGTGTCCAAGAGATGGTGCACTTCCTGTCCAAGGAGGAGATGGAGACAGATTCCCAGAGAAGACTGCTGAGCCACTTCCAGAGCCGGCAGTCATCCTCTGATAAGAACAGGAGGGAGACTGACCTGCCTCAGCTGAGCTCCCCAGCCCAGCACAGCATCAGTAAAGAGAAGAGTCCAGTCAACAGCGCCCCCTGGAGGCCCTGGTAAAGACTTACAGACTGCATCTCTACTCCCAGACATTTCACTTTCTCCCAGAGATTAACATTACCAACAACATTATTGACAAGTGAAGATGAAGATGTTCTGTATGAACAGAACGATTGCTGATTTTGTTATTGATCATTACGATCTAAAGCTTTTATTGTTCTTTGTAAGGACATTTACCCAAACTGGGCATTATTCATTGAATCTCTCTGAGATTTCCTCTGATCTGTTCAAAGGTCAACAAATCTCTTCAGGATAATCCTGAATTTGACACTACATTTTTGCAGTATTGATTTGATGTGCATCTCTGTGAAGTTTGCACCAGTTTGTTTCTATGTAAACTTAAGTGATACATTTTCACTGTTTCTCCATGAGGATTATTTACCCAACATGGGTATCACTGTTATCATATTCCTGTGATTATTGTTACTGTAACCGATCTGTTTCAAGATCAATATATTTACTCAGACTTTTAATAACTCTATTGAGGAATATCAAGTTTTCATTGTCAAACTTCTGTTCATGTTTGACAGATCTTTGTCTTTCAAAAAGATAATTCTTTAATATGTATCCTCTACTCTGTTAGAGTACAGTACCTACTCAGCATATGTTTTATATGTGTGAAGGAGAACATTAATTTCTCTGCAAACTAACTGTTTATGTTAAATAGTTCAATGTGTCTTTTGTAAAAACAGATGTTCAATATATATCCTCTACTCTGTTAGAGTACCTTGTGTCTTGGAGACGTGACCAAGTTATGTTGTGATGTTTTCCTCATGTTGAGGTATCTATGATGATGTGACTCTCTGAGTCAAGTTGAATAAATACAATCAACTGAATCTTTCTGTCCCTTAGCTTGTCTGTTTTTCATCATTGCCCCAGTTGAATGTCTGACCATGATCTTAGAACTGATTGAGAATATACAAATAATTATGATCATAGGAAATTATCAAAAATGTCACTTACAAAGTATTAACTTTTACTTAGTTTTAGACATTGTTCAATAAGGTACATACCATTTGTCAAGACTTAACAACTGAAACCAGAGAGGGTACAATTTCCCCAGAAATTGTAGGGTGTGCTGTGCTTGCTTGCGTCGGTTGCACAGGGGTCCGTTTTTGAATGACATTTTTACAACTGATATTTCTGTATATTTTATATAAAAATGCATACTTATTATTTATAAAGATTACATAGATTTTAAAGCTTTTTTTTTTTGCTGGTCATTTACAACTGAAAATACGAGTGAAGTGTAGAATGAAATAGATGTCTTCTCATTTCCCCTGCAAGAGGCAGCCTCATCGTTGAATCAAAACGAATACATTTGGCAGACCGGTGTAAAAATTTGGATTTAACGTTCCGTTGTACGGTTTAGGCTGAAATTAATTACTTTCATGAACAGATTGACAACGTTTAGGCTATGGCAATGAAGTTCAGATTATTAGTTAGATAGACTTTTGATTTAAACTATATGAACGTTAGAGGAATTTGTTTGACAATTTAGTTGAATATCAGAAAAAGAACAGCCAGCAGTGTGCCACTCTGCTTGCTGCTCATTCATAAAAATCAAGAAGGAGCAAACATTTTTATGTATTTCAAACTGTCATAATTCAAAATTGGCTGAATATTTGAGAAAGATGAATAATCTGGGAATAGCTGAATGTCTTGTGAACATTTTAAAGGTTGAATGGTGTCTCTATCTGAAAGTATGCTGAAGTAGTTACGTTTGAAAGAGGAGGAAGCTTTTTAATGATTTGAAAGGATTTACCATTACTTTTAATGGGAGAATATTTGCACAAAAACCTTAATGTCTTAAAAAGTATAAAATTGAGAAATACCAAAAGTCATAGCCAACATCTCCTGAAGGAGCTGAACGTTTTGATACAAAATTTGTAGGAATCGGTGAAAGTATGCAGGACTAGTTAAAGGCCAAAAAACGGCGGAAGAACTAAGAAGAATTGTGAGAATGCTGAACAGCATTCTCACAATAATAATATATATGTGAGAGAACAAAGGTTGTGCCCTTGCCGAAGGCAAAGCACACCCAATTACAAACCTTATCATGGGAGATGTATTTAACAAAATATTTTGTTGTGAATTCATGTGGATAGTGTTGGGGTAGTTACTCAATAAAAGTAATAGATTACACATTACTAGTTACTTTTAATGAGGTATCTATGATGATGTGCCTTTCTGAGTCAAGTTGAATAAATACAATCCACTGAAACTTTTTTGTCCTTGTACAATATTCCCCTCTTAATTAATAGCATTAGTACTTATGAAGCCTTCAGCAGCATGCTATAAATGAAAAAATAATCTATTTATATTATACTGTTCTATAGTCAAATATAGTATCGTTAGTCAAAGGATACATTTTAATTCAACAATCTGAGCCTATATCAGTCCTATCAAGGTGAGAGAATTATCATTATATTTCTGTTATAAATCTGTATTTCATTTATCTTCATTCAAAACTACTCCCTACATCCACAGGAATTCACAGCAAAATATTTTGTTAAATACATTTCCCATAAGCAGGTTTGTAATTTCAGAGAAAATGATATATACTTTCTTGTGAACAATGTCTAAAACTAAGTAAAAGTTAATACTTTGTAAGTAAGTATTTTGAAAATGTGCAATTATAATGATTTTTGTATATTCTCAATCAGTTCTAAGATCATGGTCAGACATTCAACTGGGGCAATGATGAAAAACAGACAAGCTAAGGGACAGAAAGATTCAGTTGATTGTATTTATTCAACTTGACTCAGAGAGTCACATCATCATAGATACCTCAACATGAGGCAAACAGAGTGATTAAACATCACAACATAACTTGGACACGTCTCCAAGACACAAGGTACTCTAACAGAGTAGAGGATGTATATTGAACATCTGTCTTTACAAAAGACACATAGAACTATTTAACATAAACAGTTAGTTTGCAGAGAAAATAATGTTCTCCTTTCTTCACACATATAAAACATAAGCATAATAAGTACTCTAACAGAGTAGAGGATATATATTGAAGGTCTGTCTTTACAAAAGGCAAATGATCTGTCTAGCATAAACAGTAAGTTTACAGAGAAAATAATGTTCTCCTTTCACCATGCATATTAAAATATATGCTTGGTAGCTACTGTACTCTAACAGAGTAAAGGAAACATATTAAACAACTATCTTTTTGAAAGACAAAGATCTGTCCAACATGAACAGCAGTTTGACAATTAAAACTTGATATTCCTCAACAGAAATATTTCTAAGTTATTCAGAGTCTGAGTAAATATATTGATCTTGAAACAGATCAGTTAACAATAATCACAGGAATATGATAACAGTGATACCCATGTTGGGTAAATAATCCTCATGAAGGAACAGTGATAATGTATCACTTAAGTTTACATAGAAACAAACTGGTGCAAACTTCACAGAGATTTGTTGACCTTTGAACAGATCAGAGGAAATCTCAGAGAGATTCAATGAATAATGCCCAGTTTGGGTAAATGTCCTTACAAAGAACCATAAAAGCTTCAGATCGTAATGATCAATAAGAAAAACAATTGTTCTGTTCATACAGAACATCTTCATCTTCACTTGTCAATAATGTTGTTGGTAATGTTAATCTCTGACCAACATGGTCATGTCTGGGAGTAGAGCTGCAGTCTGTAGATCTCTACCAGGGCCTCCAGGGGGCACTGTTGACTGGACTCTTCTCTTTACTGATGCTGTGCTGGGCTGGGGAGTTCAGCTGAGGAAGGTCAGTCTCCCTCCTGTTCTTATCAGAGGATGACTGCTGGCTCTGGAAGTGGCTCAGCAGTCTTCTCTGGGACTCTGTCTCCATCTCCTCCTTGGACAGGAAGTGCACCATCTCTTGGACACACCTGGAGTGACCCTGATTGGTAGGTGCTGAGCAGGAAGAGGAGCTGATTGGATGCAGGCAGCTCAATAAAGAAACTGTCATCTCCAGAATGTCAGCTTTCTCCAGCTTGGAGTCAGGCTGCTGTTTGAAGAGTTCTGGACTCAGGAGAGACTTGAGCTGCTCAATGCTGCTGTTGATACGATCTCTACGTAACTTCTCCACCTGTGGCTTTCTAAGCTGCAAAAGAAAGAGAGGAAACACATTAATAACCTGATTCTGGAGTGTAACATGAATAAAGATCATTACTATTTAGCAGTTGATGTAAGTCTGTGACATTGGGTCTTCAATTTACCTTGTTGGTGAGAGTCAGGTGCTCCTCAGAGTAGGTTCTTGCTGAAGTGACTGTAGGAGTCATGGCTGGATCTCTGTGTTGTAGAGTTCTCTGTGTAGAGTGAATCTGGCTTCTACTGGCTTCATCCCTCCTATATATAGTCCCACATCTCCATATGAATGTGTGGGTCTTGGGCTGGTTGGAGTTTCTCACAGTCTGCAGCCAATGGGAGAGCTTGGGAGGACAATGATGAATGTGGGGCAGCCTCATGCTCAGTGTCCTTATTGCTGGAGGACAATAGTCACATCTCAGGGGAGCAGGTGGAGGGCTGGGGGGGGGGGATGGAGAGAGACTCACAGAGCGCTGTGTGGATCTGGGAAAGTGGTGACCCTGTAAAGAGATCAGATCTGCTGCCTGATGTTGGGATCAATGACTCTGACAGAGCACACGCTCATCATCTCAACACACGTGTGATACTGGCCCAGCTCTTTTACATGAGATCTTACAGTGTTACCTTAACTTCAGCTATCAGAATCATGAATAGTGGAGACATATCATTGATAAGATCATACTTTCTGCAATCATGATGAACATGTGAAATTAAGTTTAATTGTTTTGTAAAGCACATGATACAGATAGTTTGTTTACTGCACATTCTTTATCCATTCATGTAACCTTTTGAAAATGGTATCAATTAAAATAATTATATGAAGCTCTTTTAGATGATATAAGATACATAATTATTTGAATGAGTTTTTAAGGTAAGTCTACTTCAGTCCAGGAGGTCTCTTAACACTTTAAATGTGTTTATTTTCAGGGAGATGTTAGCCATCTTGAGGTCCAGATGTAGCAGATGTGTTGAGTGTCTTGTAGTGTGAGTAGTGTGAGTAGAGAACTGCTCTGAGTTTCCCACACTGAGTCCTGTGTCCTGTGGTCAATGTACTACAAAAGAGGTTCAGGACACTGAATGGAGCTCTAGTGACGCTATTGGCTCTGTGTGTAGTATAGTCAGAGCCTGATGTCACAGACCATCTGGCCATCTGGAGGGAAAGAACACTACTGGCTAGTACTTTGGGACAATCTCTACAACAAGTATTAATAAAGTTAGAGTGATAAAAAAAAAAGAATATCATAAAATAGCCAAAAAGTTATATACTATCAGGTGTATATTCTCAATTTGGTCACACCATTTTTGGTGTTAGTTAAATAGGAATACTCTTCTTGTGTAAATGTATGACATTCTTGGCGGACAGATGACATCAGCCTGAAATTCCTTTGAAGGATAATTGTTATTCCTCCTCCTAAAGTGTGCCAATTCCCCATAGAGACAGTCTGGTAGCGGCGAGATTTAGGATGCTAAAGACACTGAACTGTGACTCTGCTCTCCAGAGCTTTCCCACACTCTGCTCATTGAGGGAGCTTCTCGGAACAATACAAGTGTGCCTTGTTCAATGTTAATTCATCTCCATCCAAGCAGCTAGTAACAACCTCACCCCTGGCTGAGCTGCAGGAGGTAAATACATTTATATAGAATGAGGTAAATACTGGGATGTGAAAATAAAGTAAATTTGTTGATTTGTTTGTTTACATCTGAACACATAAAGGGGGTTGTTCTTGTCATTATGAACCAGCACCTGACTGTAGAGTACTAAGCTTTGCAGTGTAAACAAACTATTATTTTCTTCAGAATGGCATATACCCGATAAAGTGAGGGAAATGTTACAAGTAATTAAACGTCTACAAGGCTAAACTGTGTTAAACGAATGCCATCACAGTTTTGATTGCATGAAAAGGTAAATAATGATGTATTTTATAAAATCTACATCTGACACGGTTTGAACAGTCTAAATTATGCTTTATATTTTGCAAATCAAATTGGGATATACTATGTCCAACCCTAAAGTGCATATCAGTTTTGCAATTCATGTAAAAAATATTGTCTAGAATGGAGACTCACCCCCCTCTCCTTCTCTCTGACCTCAAACCTCCAGGACTGGGGTCTGTATCTATTGTCCCATAGGGGGTCTGTGAGTGAGTTTTCCTCAGTTTCCCACACCCTGCTTTCAATTAAGAAACAAAAGAAGTGTGTCTTATTGCACATCACATCAACTATGGAGGATGACCTCATTGTTAAGGAAACAGTAGCAAAGAAACTGTAGCTCTAAACAATAAAAAGAACAATAGGCCTAAACATAAAATCTGCTAAATACCGGAAGCAAATTCTGAAGCTAAATGTATTAAAATGTGATGTACAGTATGTTTAAAAAAAACTGTTTTCATACATCCACATGAATTCACAACAAAATATTTTGTTAAATACATTTCCCATAAGCAGGTTTGTAATTTCAGTTGTTAATATGTCTTGACAAATAAGAAGAAAATGATATTTACTTTCTTGTGAACAATGTCTAAAACTAAGTAAAAGTTAATACTTTGTAAGTAAATATTTTGAAAATGTTCAATTATAATGATTTTTGTATATTCTCAATCAGTTCTAAGATCATGGTCAGACATTCAACTGGGGCAATGATGAAAAACAGACAAGCTAAGGGACAGAAAGATTCAGTTGATTGTATTTATTCAACTTGACTCAGAGAGTCACATCATCATAGATACCTCAACATGAGGCAAACAGAGTGATTAGTAAACATCACAACATAACTTGGACACGTCTCCAAGACACAAGGTACTCTAACAAAGTAGAGGATATATATTGAACATCTGTCTTTGCAAAAGACACATTGAACTTTTTAATGTAAACAGTTAGTTTGCAGAGAAAATAATGTTCTCCTTTCTTCACACATATAAAATATATGCATAATAAGTACTCTAACAGAGTATAGGATATATATTGAACATCTGTCTTTACAAAAGGCAAATGATCTGTCTAGCATAAACAGTAAGTTTACAGAGAAAATAATGTTCTCCTTTCATCATGCATATTTAAACATATGCTGAGTAGGTTCTGTACTCTAACAGAGTAGAGGAAACATAATAAATAATTATCTTTTTGAAAGACAAAGATCTGTCCAACATGAACAGAAGTTTGACAATGAAAACTTGATATTCCTCAATAGAAATATTTCAAAGTTATTGAAAGTCTGAGTAAATATATTGATCTTGAAACAGATCGGTTACAGTAACAATAATGAGAGCAATATGATAACAGTGATACCCATGTTGGGTAAATAATCATCATGAAGGAACAGTGATAATGTATCACTTAAGTTTACATAGAAACAAACTGGTGCAAACTTCACAGAGATGCACATCAAAATCAATACTACAAAAATGTAGTCTGAAATTCAAGGAATATCCTGAAGAGATTTGTTGACCTTTGAACAGATCAGAGAAAATCTCAGAGAGATTCAATGAATAATGCCCAGTTTGGGTAAATGTCCTTACAAAGAACCATAAAAGCTTTAGATCGTAATGATCAATAACAAAATCAGCAATCGTTCTGTTCATACAGAACATCATCTTCACTTGTCAATAATGTTGTTGGTAATGTTAATCTCTGACCAACATGGTCATGTCTGGGAGTAGAGCTGCAGTCTTTAGGTCTCTACCAGGGCCTCCAGGGGGCGCTGTTGACTGGACTCTTCTCTTTACTGATGCTGTGCTGGGCTGGGGAGCTCAGCCGAGGCAGGTCAGTCTCCCTCCTGTTCTTATCAGAGGATGACTGCTGGCTCTGGAAGTGGCTCAGCAGTCTTCTCTGGGACTCTGTCTCCATCTCCTCCTTGGACAGGAAGTGCACCATCTCTTGGACACACCTGGAGTGACCCTGATTTGTCGGTGCTGAGCAGGAAGAGGAGTTGATTGGCTGCAGACGGCTCAATAAAGACACTGTCATCTCCAGGATGTCAGCTTTCTCCAGCTTGGAGTCAGGCTGCTGGTTGAAGAGTTCTGGACCAAGGAGAGACTTGAGCTGCTCAATGCTGCTGTTGATACGATCTCTACGTAACTTCTCCACCTGTGGCTTTCTAAGCTGCAAAAGAAAGAGAGGAAACACATTAATAACCTGATTCTGGAGTGTAACATGAATAAAGATCATTACTACTTATCAGTTATGTAAATCTGTGACATTTGGTCTTCAATTTACCTTGTTGGTGAGAGTCAGGCGCTCCTCAGAGTAGGTTCTTGCTGAAGTGACTGTAGGAGTCATGGCTGGATCTCTGTGTTGTAGAGTTCTCTGTGTAGAGTGAATCTGATTTCTACTGGCTTCATCCCTCCTATATATAGTCCCACATCTCCATATGAATGTGTGGGTCTTGGGCTGGTTGGAGTTTCTCACAGTCTGCAGCCAATGGGAGAGCTTGGGAGGACAATGATGAATGTGGGGCAGCCTCATGCTCAGTGTCCTTATTGCTGGAGGACAATAGTCACATCTCAGGGGAGCAGGTGGAGGGCTGGGGGGTGATGGAGAGAGACTCACAGAGCGCTGTGTGGATCTGGGAAAGTGGTGACCCTGTAAAGAGATCAGATCTGCTGCCTGATGTTGGGATCAATGACTCTGACAGAGCACACGCTCATCATCTCAACACACACGTGTGATACTGACACACCTCCTTAATGTTACATTTTCCAATGTAACTTAATCTTTAGTTATGAGAAGCATGCATCATGGTGTTTTCTTCTATCCTTTTTCAAGTAATTTTTTTAAAATGATGGTGAGTTCATCATAATCGTAAACAGTTCTTAAAAGCATGTGAGACAGTTGGTTTGTTTATGTTCTGAATTTACTGCCATAACCCTTTAAAAATGTAATGATTCCAAATAAATCTAAGAAGCTCATGTAATCAATATAAGGTACATACTTTTTAAAATTAGTTTTTAGTTTAGTCCATTTCAGTCAAAGTGGTCTCTAAACACTTTAAGTTTGTTTATTTTCAGGGAGATGTTAGCCATCTTGAGGTCCAGATGTAGCAGATGTGTTGAGTGTCTTGTAGTGTGAGTAGTGTGAGTAGAGAACTGCTCTGAGTTTCCCACACTGAGTCCTGTGTCCTGTGGTCAATGTACTACAAAAGAGGTTCAGGACACTGAATGGAGCTCTAGTGACGCTATCGGCTCTGTGTTGTAGAATAGACAGAGCCTGACGTCACAGACCATCTGGCCATCTGGAGGTAAAGAAAACTACTGGCTAATACTGTGGGACAATCTCCACAACAAGCATTAATAAAGTTAGAGTGATAAAAAAAAAGAATATCATAAAACAGCCAAAAAGTAATATACTATCAGGTGTATATTCTCAATTTGGTCACACAATTTTTGGTGTTAGTTAAATAGGAACACTCTTCTTGTGTAAATGTATGACATTCTTGGCTGACAGATGACATCAGCCTGAAATTCCTTTGAAGGATAATTGTTATTCCTCCTCCTAAAGTGTGCCAATTCCCCATAGAGACAGTCTGGTAGTGGTGAGACTGAGGATGCTAAAGACACTGAACTGTGACTCTGCTCTCCAGAGCTTTCCCACACTCTGCTCATTGAGGGAGCTTCTACAGAACAATACAAGTGTGCCTTGTTCAATGCTAATTCATCTCCATCCAAGCAGTTACCAATGGCCCCATCCCTGGCTGAGCTGCAGGAGGTAAATACATGTGTATAGAATGAGCTAAATAGTGATATGTGAGGATAAGGTAACTTTGTTGATGTTTATCTCAACTTATTAAGGTGACTGTTCCTGCTATTATGAACAAGCACCTGATTGTGTAACAATCAAATACCTACAGAGTTGTTTATCTTGTAGCCTAGATGGTGCTACAAGCTTAAAGAAGAGAAATTCCACTACAATAACATGTTTGATTAGGAAAAAACATAGATTAAAATATGTTACATAAAAACTACTTCACACAGAATGTATATGTTTTACGTAAATGTTCTCAATTAAGTGTTTTGTTGTATTCATCAAAATCAGATTGTTGTCCAACCCTGAAGTGCTAAATAGTTTTGTATTGAATGTAAAAGAAGGTCTAGAATGGACACTCCCCCCTCTCCTTCTCTCTGACCTCTAACCTCCAGGACTGGGGTCTGTATCTATTGTCCCATAGGGGGTCTGTGAGTGAGTTTTCCTCAGTTTCCCACACCCTGCCTTCAATTAAGGAAAAATAGAAGTGTGTCTTATTGCACATCTCATAAGATATGAAGGGTGACCCCTCTGTACAATCTGGAGTACAATACTATGAAACCGTTTTTGAGCTTTATCTGTGAGTACTGATAAAAGGCTGCTGATATTTATTTGAAAAAGCTTCAACTTACAGAGTAAAATAGCTATGAAGTCATTAAGATGTATCACACTGAAGCAGTTTAGATCTATAAAAGATGAATATTTTTTCACAAGAATGTGTGATCCTGTTAATCTTTTTATTAACCACAAATATTGTAACTTTATTGAAGCATTTGAATATTATCATCAAATCAGTGCTATATTTCTTTTTGTGTGAATGTATCTTGGTGGTATATTAATTTAACTAGCACTTGAAAATACAAGGTCTTCAGGCTTGCATTATTGATTGTACTGTATATTCGTTTTTGACCAGCAAAAGGTGAACCTAAAATCTTTGTAATATATCAGGTAATTATTATCAGCATTTCAGCGGTCTACTGAAAGCATCATAAAGTTACCATGATGCCAAACAAGAAAAGAGGAGTTTTGCACAAGGACCAGAAAGATTCAGTTGATTGTATTTATTCAAATTGACTCAGAGAGTCACATCATCATAGATACCTCAACATGAGGCAAACAGAGTGATTAAACATTACAACATAACTTGGACACGTCTCCAAGACACAAGGTACTCTAACAGAGTAGAGGATATACTGTATATTGAACATCTGTCTTTACAAAAGACACAGAACTATTTAACATAAACAGTTAGTTTGCAGAGAAAATAATGTTCTCCTTTCTTCACACATATAAAACATAAGCATAATAAGTACTCTAACAGAGTAGAGGATATATATTGAACATCTGTCTTTACAAAAGGCAAATGATCTGTCTAGCATAAACAGTAAGTTTACAGAGAAAATAATGTTCTCCTTTCATCATGCATATTAAAATATATGCTTGGTAGCTACTGTACTCTAACAGAGTAGAGGAAACATATTAAACAACTATCTTTTTGAAAGACAAAGATCTGTCCAACATGAACAGAAGAAAACTTGATATTCCTCAATAGAAATATTTCAAAGTTATTCATAGTCTGAGTAAATATATTGATCTTGAAACAGATCATTTAACAATAATCACAGAAAGATGATAACATTGATACCCATTTTGGGTAAATAATCCTCATGAAGGAACAGTGATAATGTATCACTTACTGTAAGTTTACATAGAAACAAACTGGTGCAAACTTCACAGAGATGCACATCAAAATTAATATTACAAAAATGTAATGTCAAATTCAGGAATATCCTGAAGAGATTTGTTAACCTTTGAACAGATCAGAGGAAATCTCAGAGAGATTCAATGAATAATGCCCAGTTTGGGTAACCTAATAATGTAATGTTTTAGCCAATGTTAATCTCTGACCAACATGGTCATGTCTGGGAGTAGAGATGCAGTCTGTAGGTCTCTACCAGGGCCTCCAGGGGACGCTGTTAACTGGACTCTTCTCTTTACTGATGCTGTGCTGGGCTGGGGAGCTCAGCTGAGGCAGGTCAGTCTCCCTCCTGTTCTTATCAGAGGATGACTGCCGGCTCTGGAAGTGGCTCAGCAGTCTTCTCTGGGACTCTGTCTCCATCTCCTCCTTGGACAGGAAGTGCACCATCTCTTTGACACACCTGGACTGACCCTGATTGGCAGATGCAGAGCAGGAAGAGGAGCTGATTGGCTGCAGGCGGCTCAATAAAGAAACTGTCATCTCCAGAATGTCAGCTTTCTCCAGCTTGGAGTCAGGCTGCTGGTTGAGGAGTTCTGGACCCAGGAGAGACTTGAGCTGCTCAATGCTGCTGTTGATACGATCTCTACGTAACTTCTCCACCTGTGGCTTTCTTAGCTGCGAAAGAAACCGAGGGAAACACATTAATAACCTGATTCTGGAGTGTAACATGACTGAAGATCATTAGTTTTAAGCAGTTGATGTACATCCATGACATTAGGTTTTCAATTTACCTTTTTGGTGAGAGTCAGGTGCTCCTCAGAGTAGGTTCTTGCTGAAGTGACTGTAGGAGTCATGGCTGGATCTCTGTGTTGTAGAGCTCTCTGTGTAGAGTGAATCTGATTGCTACTGGCTTCATCCCTCCTATATATAGTCCCACATCTCCATATGAATGTGTGAGTCTTGGGCTGGTTGGAGTTTCTCACAGTCTGCAGCCAATGGGAAAGTTTGGGAAGACAATAGTCACATCTCAGGGGAGCAGGTGGAGGGCTGGGGGGGTGATGGAGAGAGACTCACAGAGCGCTGTGTGGATCTGGGAAAGTGGTGACCCTGTAAAGAGATCAGATCTGCTGCCTGATGTTGGGATCAATGACTCTGACAGAGCACACGCTCATCATCTCAACACACACGTGTGATACTGGCTCAGCTCTTTTACATGAGATCTTACAGTGTTACCTAATCCTCAGTCACAAATATTTGATCCTCTTGATATCCCTTTAATATATTTTTGTTTTTACCTTCATGGTGCATTAGAAGATATACCAATACAGAATATCTTATTCAATTTTATTCACCACTTTTAATGAAAATACATAAACGTGTGTTTTTTGCTGTGAATATTAAGTTTGTTTCTCTCTTATATCCACTCACATTCGAGATTGTATTGAGTATATCTGAGCTCCCTGTATTGAACTGCCTTGGGCTTCCAGGTACTGTGCTTCTGCTGGGCTGTGCAGCTGTGAGCTGGTGCTGGTTTCCTCCTGTGGATCCTGCAGCCCCAGGCAGCACACTTCCTTGCCTTCAGCTTCCACAGCTGGCTCCCTGCACAAGGCTGAGCGTGCCCCAGTCACACGCCCTCCTCTCTCTGGGGCTGGGAGCCACAGGGACACACGGCTTCCCACACTTCTGTATGCAGCCTGCTCAACCCCCCAGACAATAGAAGTGTGTCTGTTCCCACAAAGCCTTCAGACTGTTCCCATGCAGGATTCAGGCTGGGCTAGGAGGCAGTGTGACCCCCACTGCCATCTGGATCACTTACAACTCACCTCACAAACAAACAAACTAAATGTCTTGACCATTGAAATACATTATTTCACAACTTTTTATTATAAAAAGTGCTCTTTTGTTTCCCCATCAACGGCAACGTTTTTGTTAATTGTCGTAAATATATCTTTTTTGATTTCTACAGGTCCAGAATATGAATCACATGAGTGTGTGGGTTTGGACTATTTCACTGTAAAGCATTACTATATGGTACGAACTTAGTCCTAGCACAGATATTTCCCAGGAATTAGCCTGACAGACCTTATTACCATATGGCTTGGGGAGCAACTTCCCACCTGTCATTCTATTCCCACAGACTATTGTCCCTAGATTAGAGCCCTCTGATTGGCTGAAGATCTTGACACATGTAGCAGGAAGAGTATAAATACAGAGAGGAGATGGAGAGCTCTCTAGTGAAGGTCCTCTGAACATCCACAAGGCAAGCAACATCAACTGAGTCCAGCAAGCGGTCACTTCAACTCTAATCCTCTGAACAACTTTTGACGTAGGACACCAAAAGTACAATTTTGACTCATTTCTAGCAAAGCTGCCAACTCAGACCAAAATCAGAAAATGTCAGCCTACCTGGACATCACTCTTCAGGACAGCTTGAAGGAGCAGCAGCCCCAGGTGCACCTCAGGTAAGTTCAGTTTAACGACATCCTCCTGTCCTAGACAGAGATGCTGTCAGAGACAACAGGAAGTTGGGTGTGAGTGAAGAGGTGTTGACAGTTGTCTTGTTTCTATCAGGTGTAAACTCAACATGCTGGAGAGGAGGTGCAGCATTGGAGTGGAGAAGCTGAAGGCCATTCTGGCAGAACATCTCCAGAACGGGATCCCTACCTCCGACCTCTTGGAGAAGACGGCCTCATTCTTCACTCTAAGGAAGGCCTTGTTGTCCCACAACGGCTACTCCAAGTGTTCCAGGGACATCCTGCGTCTCTTCCCTGGCTCAGAGGACGACCTGGCTCCCCTGTGCCTCCAACAGTGACCTGGAGAAAAAGCCCGGAAGCAGAGTTCAAAGTTCTGAGGATAATTGTGACTCTGTTTTTCAACCAGATGATGAGAGTCTATAATTTAGGCCATGTGACTGGCGTATCTGTCGCTTCTTCCGACAGTTGCTGTCACAGACCCTACCCTGTCTATTGCACTATCCATGTAAATATATAGCTCCAGTTGTTGTTGTTCTGGTGCTGGAAGATATCCTGTGGAGTGTTTCCACCCAAGTGTTGGCCTCCCTGTATATCTAACCAGACCATAACACGTACAATAGGTCTGTGCCCTTTTTTAGAAGTTTTGCACTTCATGTAAAGCTGCTGATGCCTTTTTAATGCATTGTGTGCATTTTTATAAGCAGCTATTAAACTGCTCTATTCTTTCTGTGAAAATGTTGACCGAGTGCTTTCAGGTATGAATTCGAATATTAGAAATACTGCCTCAGTAAAAGGTTGCAAGAGCATTCACACCCCTGCCTTCATTTTGAAAAGGATGAGTTATGTATGATGATACAGATTCTTAAGTTGTTTATTGTGCTGTATTGTATGAACACAAAGGGAATTACGTGTTATGTTGTTTTATGTTTGAAGTAAAATGCATTTGTAAAGCAAATCTAACCTAATTTCCTCCATTCTATCACATATACTCACAACTTGATGGTTTTGTAGAGAACACATCGCTGGGTTCATCAAAATGTCAAGTTTAAAAGTAGGTAATGATACTTCAACTAATAATAACACCACTAGTCAGATAAACTACCTATGATGAACCAATCGAAACCCTTGCAATCAAGAAACATCACGTTTACGGTGTCATTTTGTGAAGAGGTCAATAATAAAAAAATCACCTTAAACTCTAGTTGATATAGTGACTAAATTAACAGATTGGTTTTGGATTTACAGTATTACGGAGCGACTACCATATTCCCTAATGCAAGTCTCGATTATTTGAATATGGCAATTTGAAAACGAAACAAAACACAGAAGTTAGTTTCATATTCGACATTCGACATTTGTCCCTGAATGTCGAGCGTCTTAAGACGCGTAGGGACCGGGTGAAAACTACCAAAACCATTTTGAAAAATTATGACTTTTATAATATTTTTATGAATATAAAACCTCAAAGGGACACCAGAGTATTCTAACAATGTCTAGTATACTTCCACAGCCTTTAATTTTTCTATTACGTTTTTAAATACAATGATAGAAAATCGCTAATCTCTGAAAATAGCTAAATCCTCGCAAATCTTATTAACTTTTTCAAAATTGTGTCCAAAATTTTTTATGGGTAGTTTAAACATGGTCCCTAACACGACGCTGCAAACTAGCGTTTCCCGAATGTGAGACGAATGTTGAATGTCGAATATGAAACTAACTGCACCTTGCTACAAACCCAATGTTTTCACCACAGAAGTGAAGATTGGAAAGAGCACCAACAAGCCCACCAACATTATTAAATGCGAGGCCAAAGTTAGGTAATATGATAAAATAAAAGCCTATATATGTCGTTACGCCCATCATCAACTTAGGTCTTTTAGTGTTTTGGGCTATTGATAGAAACTAGAACTTTATTGATTGACTACTTGTCGTTGTTGACTGTTGATTGTGATAGGCTACCTTCCTTCGATGTGTGCTTAACCTACACCATCAGTGAGGTTGTATGTTTTATTTAGACATCATGCACAGGCTTCATTGCCATTTAGAGATTAATCATAACATAACCATGACAAAGATGAGGTAACATATGATGGCTTGTGTATTATTTACTGTAGGCTACGCATCAACACACTTTGGTTAGGTGATAGATTTTTACGGATTCCGAACTATTTCTTTTATCATATTTCTAACTGTTCAAGTAGGCTACAAAGGGTATGCTGGACCAAACAGATTATGTGTACAAACTATAAACGATCAATGAAGTCAGCAAACAAATATTCTGTGATTGTTTTTATTCGCATTGAATTGATCTTTCAGGACGAATACATTCCATTTGTAAATCCAGTTTTTTAAACAAAACAGGGCCTTCACTGAAGGGGCCAGATGCTGATTCACTCACAGAGTGTATAACGAGCATCCATGTATTTTTTACAATCTCTAAACAGAGATGAATACATTTTGTCTGTCTAAAACACAGACATAGTTTGTAAGCAGAGAACGTGAAAATATCTGATCGGATGTGCATTTCTTACAATAATAATATTTGTATGAAATACACATGCTTATTTGGCATAAGCATAAACGTCTCTCAACAAGGCAGCAAACATTATGAAACATTCCTACAGGGAACAGACATACAGCATATTCACTTTGTAATAAATACAAAGACTGTAATTTCTCCTACTGGAGGCTACATAGAAATTAAAGTGATGTTTAAATGACACATCAGAATCCCTCATTTGCAATACAAGGACATCTAGAACATATTCAAATATTGAATATAAGGCAGTAAAAGCATTTACAACCTCGAAGCAAAGATTGAGGATGAAACTCATTCAGACCAACATGATCCACTGAAGCAGAGGACATCCGATCTTTAGGTCTCTACCATGGCCTCCAGGGGGCGCTGTTGACTGGACTCTTCTCTTTACTGATGCTGTGCTGGGCTGGGGAGTTCAGCTGAGGAAGGTCAGTCTCCCTCCTGTTCTTATCAGAGGATGACTGCAGGCTCTGGAAGTGGCTCAGCAGTCTTCTCTGGGACTCTGTCTCCATCTCCTCCTTGGACAGGAAGTGTATCATCTCTTGGACACACCTGGAGTGACCCTGATTGGCAGATGCAGAGCAGGAAGAGGAGCTGATTGGCTGCAGGCGGCTCAATAAAGAAACTGTCATCTCCAGAATGTCAGCTTTCTCCAGCTTGGAGTCAGGCTGCTGGTTGAGGAGTTCTGGACCCAGGAGAGACTTGAGCTGCTCAATGCTGCTGTTGATACGATCTCTACGTAACTTCTCCACCTGTGGCTTTCTAAGCTGCAAAAGAAAGACAGGAAACACATTAATAACCTGATCCTGGAGTGTAACATGAATAAAGATCATTACTATTTAGCAGTTGATGTAAGTCTGTGACATTGGGTCTTCAATTTACCTTGTTGGTGAGAGTCAGGTGCTCCTCAGAGTAGGTTCTTGCTGAAGTGACTGTAGGAGTCATGGCTGGATCTCTGTGTTGTAGAGTTCTCTGTGTAGAGTGAATCTGATTTCTACTGGCTTCATCCCTCCTATATATAGTTCCACATCTCCATATGAATGTGTGAGTCTTGGGCTGGTTGAAGTTTCTCACAGTCTGCAGCCAATGGGAGAGCTTGGGAAGACAATAGTCACATCTCAGGGGAGCAGGTGGAGGGCTGGGGGGGTGATGGAGAGAGACTCACAGAGCGCTGTGTGGATCTGGGAAAGTAGTGACCCTGTAAAGAGATCAGATCTGCTGCCTGATGTTGGGATCAATGACTCTGACAGAGCACACGCTCAACATCTTTAAATAGGCTACAGTTTAGGAATCCAATATCATCATGGCTTTACCTGTTCCAGTCATTCCTTCATACATTTAACACACAGGGTGATTGATATGATGGATTATTTTACCAGGGAGAGGTGTTTTTCTTGGGGTAGTCTTCCGAAAGTGTTAACGAGTGCCAAACTAAATTGTGTTTGACAAATATTGCAAATATAACATCCCTGGAATGCACCACAGTGATGGAACTAACATCAACATAACAAACACTCTATCAAACTAAGAAGTCTTGTCAAATGAAATACAGACAGACTGCAGTTCAAAACCTTCTCTGTTTTACCAGTCCTTTTTATGCTTCTCTACCTTCATGAGAAAAATAACAAAACACTAAAGCTTACATTCGTGTGTCATTAGTTGAATTGTCTTTCTCATAGACTAGACTACCCATCACTGACTAGACTAAGACTAGACAGGAATCCCAATTCCCATGGTGAATGTGATGCGTAATAAGACACACTTCTTTTGTTCCCTCATTGATGACAATGAATGAATAGAGTGTGGGAAACTGAGGAAAACTCACTCACAGACCCTCTATGGGATTATAGATTCAGACCTAAACCCTAGGGGTCATGGGGAAAGGAATTTTGTTGACAAAATTCCACAATGTCTTGTAGGTTCTGCCATCCTTATCATCTTAACTTTGTTAAATATATTAAATTAATAGTCCTGAAGTGATTATCCATGTGTACTGAATTATTTACAATGTTACAGTTTGATGTTTAATTGTCCTATAACTAAATCTCCAACAAGGGATGGACAATGCATCCCACACTATTTATCTTATACTATTTATTTTTAACTGAAAAAATTCAGAAGGTTGTCTTTTCAAAATGGAGCAGTGAATATGCTTGTTGACAAGAAGCGCCCATCAATTAAAGTGTATGTTTCAACCTAGTTCACATGCCAAAATATTGGTGTGCATCACCTTTCTAATTGACTCATATTTATCATAATCCCGAGAGGGCTTTAGCTGGCTGCTTGTGAGGAGATGAATTAACATTAAACAAGGCACACTTCCATTGTTCTGTAGAAGCTTCCTCAATGAGCAAAGTGTGGGAAAGCTCTGGAGAGCAGAGTCACAGTTCAGTGTCTTTAGCATCCTGTCTCACCACCACCAGACTGTCTGGTGGATTACACACACACTCCAGGAAGAGCGAGAGGTAAATGTTGAAATCCTTTGCATTTTCATGGTGTCACTTTTGCTCAGGTTCCTCTGGCTCACTCTGTTTTGTGCTAAATAGACTACAGTGTTTAGTAGTTTCAGTTTCAAAATATTAACGTAACCAAATAATTTTGTCTTTACAGTTGTGTGCTGAAACTGAAAAAGTTGATATCATTTTTGTGTTCCTTCTCCACGGATGGTCTGTGACGTCAGGCTCTGTGTCTATTCTACAACACAGAGCCAATAGCGTTACTAGAGCTCCATTCAGTGTCCTGAACATCTTTTGTAGTACATTGACCACAGGACACAGGACTCAGTGTGGGAAACTCAGAGCAGTTCTCTACTCACACTACAAGACACTCAACACGTCTGCTACATCTGGACCTCAAGATGGCTAACATCTCCCTGAGAATAAACAAACTTAAAGAGTTTAGAGACCACTTTTACTTAAATGGACTAAACTAATATTGACTATAAAAGCTTCTTAGATTCATTTTAAATCATGACATAAATGGTATGTATCTTATCTGTCCAAGCATTTCACATTTACATTTCAGGCATTTAGCAGACACTCTTATCCAGAGCGACTTATAGTAAGTACAGGGACATTCCCCCTAGACAAGTAGAGTGAAGTGCCTTGCCCAAGGACACAATGTCATGGGGAAATTCCGGGAATCAAACCTGCAACCTTCTTATTACCAGCCCGATTCCCTAACCGCTCAGCTACCAGACCCCCTCCTTTTGAATTCCTTTTTAATGTAAACAAACTGTCTGAATCACATGGTTTACAGAACTTTTTAACATCAAAATAAGTTAACCAAGATAGCATAATATGTGACTTTATCAATGATGTGTCCTTTTTTATGATTTTCATAGCTGATCAGGTAACACTGTAAGATCTCATGTAAAAGAGCTGAGCCAGTATCACACGTGTGTTGAGATGATGAGCGTGTGCTCTGTCAGAGTCATTGATCCCAACATCAGGCAGCAGATCTGATCTCTTTACAGGGTCACCACTTTCCCAGATCCACACAGCGCTCTGTGAGTCTCTCTTCATCACCCCCCCAGCCCTCCACCTGCTCCCCTGAGATGTGACTATTGTCCTCCCAAGCTCTCCCATTGGCTGCAGACTGTGAGAAACTTCAACCAGCCCAAGACTCACACATTCATATGGAGATGTGGAACTATATATAGGAGGGATGAAGCCAGTAGAAATCAGATTCACTCTACACAGAGAACTCTACAACACAGAGATCCAGCCATGACTCCTACAGTCACTTCAGCAAGAACCTACTCTGAAGAGCACCTGACTCTCACCAACAAGGTACATTGAAGACCCAATGTCACAGACTTACATCAACTGCTAAATAGTAATGATCTTTATTCATGTTACACTCCAGGATCAGGTTATTAATGTGTTTCCTGTCTTTCTTTTGCAGCTTAGAAAGCCACAGGTGGAGAAGTTACGTAGAGATCGTATCAACAGCAGCATTGAGCAGCTCAAGTCTCTCCTGGGTCCAGAACTCCTCAACCAGCAGCCTGACTTCAAGCTGGAGTTGAAATCTTGGAGATGACAGTTTTTTCAATAAGATGAGACAGCCAATCAACTCCTCTTCCTGCTCAGCACCTACCAATCAGGGTCACTCCAGGTGTGTCCAAGAGATTGTGCACTTCCTGTCCAAGGAGGAGATGGAGACAGAGTCCCAGAGAAGACTGCTGAGCCACTTCCAGAGCCAGCAGTCATCCTCTGATAAGAACAGGAGGGAGACTGACCTTCCTCAGCTGAGCTCCCCAGCCCAGCACAGCATCAGTAAGGAGAAGAGTCCAGTCAACAGCGCCCCCTGGAGGCCATGGTAGAGACCTACAAACTGGACAGCAAACTGATCATGTTGGTCAAAGATCAAATTAATCTGAGATTGTAAGTGAAGGAAGAAATATTTGTTCTCCATTGTATGAGGTCTTCAGATTCCTACCAGTAAATTCTGTTGTTATGAATTGCATTCAAAATGACTTTTTAAGGGAGTTAAAATAATGGGAAAATTTGTCCAAACTTTTGACTGCTACTGTATATTTTGATCAACCTCTTTGAGGTTACTTTGTCACTGTGTCTTTCATTGATATTGTGCTAGCAGATTCTTCCATACGATGACTTTGAAGATAATTCGATTTAGCTTCATATGAAAGCCCAATGTTGTATTTCAAAATCTGTTATTTTGAAATCTGTGGAAAAGTGGAAACACTGGTCATATTGACAAGAATCACTTACCACTGGGATGGAGCAACCTATGTTTTAAACACTCAACAATTCCCTTCTGTGAAGGAAAAGTGACATTTAAATGGAATTTGTGTGATCATGAATATACAATTTACATTCTCATGTTTGAATGAGATAATTAACAGTTGTCTGAAATTATATTCAGTATTCAAAGATTGTTTTGCATACCCCCCCACACACACACACGCACACACATGCACATTTCATTGAGTGTAGGTCTATGTGTATCTTGAAGTTGTTTTTAAGTTGTTGTACTGATATTTTTTCACTGGAGAAATAAAGGTTTCTGAGCAACAGTTTGTTGTGAAACTTATTCCTGAAGCAAAATAAACAATGACATATTTCAACCAATGTAGGCCTACAGCGTGGTTCAATTTGCTTTGTTCCAACTCCTCTCTCTGTAAAGAGATGGGAAAGCATGAGGTACATGATACCCTACACAGTTATTTATGTAGTTGTTAGTTCAGTCTAAGATGTATTCATCATAGGTATTGAAGGATTGAATTATTCCAATATGTAATGATAGCAATGACACAAATCTGTGTTCTAGAAAGAGTGGTCTGGAGTCGCAGAGGTCCGATAATATCAGCTTTAATGCAGCAGTTGGAAATCAACAAGTACAGAGCTCTGGGGTTGTCTACGTTTCCCTACCCGCAACAGAGTTTGGGCTGGTTCACGAAGTCCAACTGGCTATCTGTCCCTCCCCAGCATATATTTATACAGTGCAATTAAAACAGAAAGATGAAAAGAGGGTTGAGCTTGTTCTCTCGTGCATCAGGGAGCTGTTCTTGCCTACGGTTCCCACCTGCTCGGGTGCCGTCTCCACCCGGCTCCAAGGTTGTTTCTGAAAATGAAGAGATAGAGACACAAAGAACAGCCTGCTTCCCACACCATGTGTGAGACACCATGTTTAAGCCTGAGCACACTTCTTAAATCATAAGACAGAACTTTAATAAGCACAATGCATAACTTTACTAAGCACAATATTCTTTAGTATCCATAGCCATATTCAATATATGCATCTCATATAAACCTATTTGTTTGGAAATATTATTATACGACAGTAAATTTGACAAACTTCAACTCTGTTCTGTGTCACGACATTTGCCTAGATAGAAACGATGTTGGGCAAGAACACGAAGTACGGGTTGATTTTGATTGGACCATACCCTTCCAACTCCTAACCTTGCACACACGAACACAGCCGATCAGCCGCAGCAGATCTGATCATGGCGGAATGTGAACGAGTTGACAGGAGTAATCAAGGCATGGATAAAAGCATTACGCTGCCACCCGACGAAATCTTTCGGAATTTGGAAAATGCAAAGAGGTTTGCAATCGACATAGGTATGTACCTCCAGCTTTGTTTCCAACTGCTAGCTTACAGTTTCTGGTGGAACGTAGCGAGTTATTGCAGCTAGCTAGGTAGCATTTGTATCTAGCTAGCCTATCTTACTAGCTAGCTAACTAATCATGTCTTGTGTTACTTAGCCATGGTGTGTAAGTGTGTTAACGTACAATTCTCTACAAACCAATGTGCATAGATACGTGGAAGCTCATTATTTCAATGCTGACGAGCCATCTCTGGATTTACGTCATGTAGAGGGCTAGCCACCTAGCTACAGCTTGCACCAATATTACTGCAAAGTTGTTTAATGCAGCGCACGTTGTTTTTTTTGCTTGGAAGGTGGGTCGCTGACCAAGCTGGCGTATTACTCCACGGTTCAACATAAAGTAGCAAAGGTTCGCTCATTCGACCACAAGGTAAAGGTAGGCTACTGATGCCCCCCTTATTTCCCCCGTCATGAACGACACATCAAACACCTGTTTGAGTATGTGACATCGCTGACTTGCGTAACGTGTTAGCATTTTCCTAAAAGGGCTCAAAGATAATCTTGTTAAATAAATAAATGCATCTAGAACAGAGCTACGCTCATATTTACTGTGCGCACGCAGTTCTAGTCAGCTACCATACTCTGCAGTAGTGACTGTGTTATGTTATCCTCCAGGAAGCAGATGGAGACCCACTCTATGAGATCTCAGTGCAGGAGGAGATCACGGCTCGCCTTCACTTCATCAAGTTTGAGAATGCCTACATTGAAACCTGCCTGGACTTCATCAAAGACCACCTGGTTAACACAGACACCAAGGTGATCAAGGCGACAGGTGGAGGGGCCCACAAGTTCAAAGACCTCATCGAGAAAAAGCTCAAGCTCAAGTAGGTGATTCGGTTGAACTTCCTGTATTTCTTGATACTGTAGCTTTCTATCAGTATGACAGCGTTGCTGTTTTGTGTTACATAGGCTGGTCTATCAAACTATGACTGTGTCTGCTTTTTCTTCTGTTGGGTGAGCCAGAGTGGACAAGGAGGATGAGATGACCTGCCTCATCAAGGGCTGTAACTTCGTCCTGAGGAACATCCCTCACGAGGCCTTCGTATACGCCAAACACGCCGACTCAGAGTTCCGCTTCCAGAACTCCAACCCAGACATCTTCCCATACCTGCTCGTCAACATCGGTTCTGGGGTGTCCATTGTCAAGGTAACAGCCCAATGATCCACACTCTCTCACGTTACTTCTCTTGTGACTCTTTACTTTCTCTTGCTCTCTTTTCTCTCTCGCTGGGATTCCTTCCTGATTACTTCTGATTACTTCTGACCCCAAACAGGTTGAGTCTGAGGATACGTTTGAGCGTATTGGAGGAAGCTCTATAGGTGGCGGAACCTTCTGGGGCCTGGGAGCTCTTCTCACTAAAACAAAGGTAAAGACCCACGTTCACACTCCTAGCAGTAGCCAGTGCTCCTCATTGTACGTGGCACATTGTAAATCCACTGTTACTGTGACCTATTATCAGCCTTCATTTGCACAACTGACTCCACACTCCAGAATCATGTTACCACAGTTATATAAGGTTCCCATGGGTCCTAGAAATCCTTGACATGTTTTTAAAGCGAGAAAAAAAATCTCGGCCTTGAAAGATTTTGGAAATAGACAGGAGGTCCTTGAGTGCTTGGAATTTATACGTTTTGTGCAAGAATATAAATTGAAGTGCTTTGCTGTTAGAGAAGACTAAATACCAAGTAAGTCTGCCATCACTGTAACAGCACAACTGAGAAGGGTTTACACATTCCAAGCCTCCCTCTCTTCCTCACTTTTGGTCTGGGAGCTTCTGTAAAGCCTGCTAGTTCTCATTATAAACATTCTCAGTATATAACCTTGATCCGTGTGTCAAATAATGCTGTTTTGGAGGGAATTGTGCCTGGAAAGTCCTTGAAAAGACATTGAATTTTATGTTTAAGAGGGTGTGGGAACCTCGTATAATAAGGAACCTGTTAGGCCAAAACACTCCTCATCTCCTCTCCCTTCACGCAGAGATTTGATGAGCTGCTTCAGTTGGCCTCCAGGGGGCAGCACACCAATGTTGACATGCTGGTCAAAGACATCTATGGGGGATCCTATGGCTCTCTGGGCATGACTGGAGACCTTATAGCCAGCAGCTTTGGAAAGTCTGCCACTGCTAACAAAGGTGATTAGCATGTCTTGACTGTCTGAAGCCATCTATTTGGTAAGCCTTTATAAACCAGGGAAGGAAAAGGGACTGAATGACTCACGGTGTTATCTGTTTACTTGTGCAATGTACATTCCTCTAGAGCTGGCAGTGACCTGTCACCTAGTTTAGCGGTGTGGCCTTGGTTTAGTAGCTGACAGTTAAGAAATGTAGCCAGAAATGGCACTGTGCCATAAAACCTCACAAAGCAATATACTAAAGTTGTGACACGCTCGCGGTAGGTTCATGGTTTATATGAAGTGACCTATACCATACCTAATATGTTATACTAAACCCTAATCTGCAAAACGTAAACTAATTCTCCACCCACAGCACATGGGTCCTGCTTGGTTTTGTCTTATAATTTCCCTTCTCGACCAAATGTTCAAAGGCACGCTTGATTGAGCCTAACGATCTCTCTTTGCTCTTTAACACGGCATTTCCCAGAGTTCTCTAAAGAGGACATGGCCAAGAGCCTCCTGCACATGATCAGCAACGACATAGGGCAGCTGGCCTGCCTGTATGCCAAGCTGCACAAACTGACCAGGGTCTACTTTGGAGGCTTCTTCATCCGGGGCCACCCTGTCACCATGCACACCATCACTTACAGCATCAACTTCTTCACCAAGGCAAGGGTTCTAGGCAAGGGACCCAGTGTGTGTGTGTGTGTGTGTGTGTGTGTGTGTGTCAGTGTAGCTCAAGCTGTGTGTTGTTGACAGTGCTTGGAAATGAGTCTAATTTGTGTGTGTGTGTTTCACAGGGTGAAGTCCAGGCTCTGTTCCTCAGACACGAGGGCTACCTGGGAGCCATTGGGGCCTTTCTCAAAGGAGCAGAGGAAGACAGTAAGTCCAGGAAGGGCTCAGGAGGGTGGCCTTCAGCTTTAGGTCTGTCTTATAATGATAACATGACTGTATACTTGCATATTGTTTACGTCGGTAAAGCAGCTTTCTCCTAATGGATGAACACACTAGCTCCCATTCCACCCGGTGTTGAGTTTCTGTTGGCCTCTATTGCCCCTGTGAAGGCAAACAACTCCTTGTTTGCAGAAGACAGTATCATTCATCTCCACCAGGAGAGTGACTGTCAGGTTCAGGCTCTGGGTTTATCAGTAATAGACTACCAACTGATTGGAAAGACAGTTTAACAAACACCTCGACGTAAAATGACCAGTTCAGACACAACGGTACTAGAGGGTCCGTCTGACACATGAAGGTCAGAGGACAGCATTTCTAGTAGAAAGGCAAAGACCAAGACAACACACAGCCAACAGGTGTATGAAATTCAGTGAAGAACACGATACAGGAATCAGTTGGGACACACAGAGTATATGAACGAAGGATATGACTGACCTACCGATAGGGATTCACATAAACACATCAGAAATCCCTGATTTCTTCCCCAGTTCTTTCTTCCATGGTATTTATGCTGTCGTACGGATGTTGCAAAGTTGCTTTGGATAAATATATAAAAAGTGTCTACCAAATGAAATACATTGTATCCAGTGTTTCCTCTATGTTGATTTTGGCGTCCTGCCACGACTAACTTTCTGCCGCTTTCGGCTGTACACAATGTTAGGCCGTCTATCAGCAGTGATCTTAGAGTGCATGTCGGAGAATAGACCTGCCCCCACTGCAAAAAAAAATCCTGGAGGAAACACTGGGACGTCATCACGACCCCCATGTTGGTGTGTGTTCCTTGGCTGCTGCAGATCCCAACCTGTACAGCTGGGGGGAAAACTACGCCGGCAGCTCCGGGCTGATGAGCGTGTCTCCGGACCTCAACCCCATGCAGAGGGCCCGCAGCGGAACGGTAAGTCGCTACGGAAACGCCACCGCGAGAGAGACGATGCGTGCGGTCTGTCCGGCCAAATGTTAACCTTAGGCTTCCCAGGGGAGCGGGAAGAAATGTGTCGTTGAGGAAAGGGTTGTCTGAAAGTTTCACTGACCTGTACCCCCCCCCCCCACCCCCTCCGCCTCTCAACCGGGACAGATATTTGAGATGATTTGACCAGGTGGGGATGGTTTCAGTCAATCGGAGAATGAACTGGTGAACCACATTGATATCAGCACATTGCCTACACCTCACAAATTAGTTTAGTGAGAGCTCCATTGGTTTACAGAGAGTTGGTTACAGTGCTTTCATTGGCATGAGCTGTGTAGGTCGGTCTTATCCCACACCACAAGATGGCGCTCCTAACCCACATACCGCAGTTTCATTTGGGTGACATTTCACTGCTCCCGACATCTTCAGTCTGCCTCTTTCTTTTTTCTTTCTTTTTTTTCTCATCCCATTTCCGAGATAAATGTCTTGGTATTTTACCCTGGAAATGTCACCGCCGTTGTCCTAATGTGACCATACCCCTTATCGATCTCTTCAACCTGACATTCTTTTGTTTTTCATGTTCCTTTCTTCTGTCTGTCCTCCAATCTCTTCCTGCCTCTTGATTACCTCCCCTTTCCTCCAGTTTCCAGTAAGTACTCTGTGCCTGGGTGGGCATGTTTAAAAGGGCTCTTCAGGACATTGCTTGTGCTGTCGACCTGCTGTAGCTCCAGGCCTGCGCTCTCCACAAGTGGTGCTGACCCTTAGATCTACTCAGAAGCAAAGCCGCTTTTAGATTCCTATCTGACTTACGGAGACAGTGGTCCTATCTAGACCTTGCTGTTGTTTTGAGATGTGTTGGGGACTGGTTTATTGAAATGTTTCTCATAATAACAAGGTGTGATGTGACTAAATAATAGTGGTGCCAGAAATCAAACACTAAACTCCCGGTTCAGATTGTATCGTGGCTAAGAGTCACTGTTCGGATCATTTTTAGTATGAACTACATTGCTTTACACCACTACTTAACAAAGAATGGTATTCAGTTGAGGACACAACGTACTTTAGTAGTACTGGACATGTAGCCCACTGTGCTTGGTGTGTGTTTGTGTCTAGACTAACTGTGTAGCTAGTTGATGTACTAACTTCAAGGCCATTCGAAGATCTTGTCATTAGAAGTTGGAGGTTTTCGTTCTTGGTGCGTGTTGACCGCTCACCCACCTTCTCCTGTCTTTTCTCTTTCTCTTTTTTGTTTATTCCCCTATCTCTTTTTCATTCCCTCTCTCTCTCTCTATCTCTCTCTCTCTCCATTCTCTCTCCCTCTCCCTTCCCTCCCTCTCTCTCTCTCTCTCTCCATTCTCTCTCCCTCTCCCTTCCCTCCCTCTCTCTCTCTCTCTCTCTCTCTCTCTCTCTCTCTCTCTCTCTCTCTCTCCCTCCAGTTTGATATGTTGGAGATGGACCGTCTGGAGCGACAGCTGGTGAACCTGCCCCTGCTGCAGGATGCGTCCTCCTACATCCCCGACACGGTGGACCTGACGGAGGACGCCCTGGCCAGGGAGTACTGGCTCTACTGCTTCCAGGAGGCCCTGGACGGGGTGAGGCCTGCAGGGGGCGCCCCTCTACACACCCATATAGACCTTCCATCGATATCATGTGTCACGTGTGTGTGTGTTTATATGTATGTGTACACACACACTTATATATCTATGTATGTAGATCTCAGACCTCCCATGAACTGTCGACAACTGAGATCCGACCTAAACCCCTCAGAGAATAATAATGTTTATTTAGCAGACTCTTTATCCAAGCAACATACAGGGGAGGATTTGAGCCTGTGACCTCTTGATCTGCGGTCCAGTGCTCTACCACTGAGCCATGCCCACCCCCAGAGAAGAAAACCTCTTAGTTTTTTTCCTTCTTGTGTTCCAGGTGGTGAAGAGGGCTGTGGCCAGCCAGCCAGACCTCCCTGAGGTCGCGGAGCGGGCGGAGAAGTTCCGTCAGAAGTACTGTCACAAGCTCCAGACCCTGCGACACCAGCCCTTGTAAGGAAAACAGCCCCGTTCCACATGCCAGGACACACGTCATGGTCCTCGAGCAAGCATCTGCACAGCACTGTTAGAACCTTCTAGACTAGAGCTCAGTAACTGTCTCTTTAGCGTCTTCTGTGTGTGCATCTTTTTAAATTCATCTAACTTTGTACAAGTTCTACTCTAGATCTAGACTTATGTAGATTATGTTGAAATGAAGGCTGAAGTTGTGCAATATCTGGGTGTTGATGAATTGACTGTCATTAAGTGAGTAGTTGTGATTAGAGGATAGTGTGTGTGTGTGTGTGTGTGTCTATTTTGTGCATTTCCGAGTGTGTTTCTTTCTTGCTAACGTAGAGTGCTTCTCTTCTCACTTCTAGTGCTTACGGATCCCTCACTGTCAGAAGCCTATTAGACACAAGAGAACACTGTTTAAACGAGTTCAACTTTCCCGACCCCTACTCTAAGGTCTGAGCGCTGTCTCTCCGTGTGGCTCTCTTGTGTCTCTTCCTGTGTGTCTTGTACTTCTCCTCGGGTATCGTTTCAGTCAGTTTGTGTCCAAGACTGGTTTCTCAGCTCCTCTCCTATCCTTCTCTTCCTCTCCTTCACTTGCTCTCCTTCACTTGCTCTCCTTCACTTCCTCTCCTCCCCTCAGATTAAGCAGAGGGAGAATGACATGGCCCTCAAGTACTACCAGAAGGCCGTGAGCTCCCTGGAGCAGCTGAGCTGGGAGCAGAGGCAGTTTGCCCTGGTCTGGGGCCTGCTAGCAGGGAACGTATTCGACTGGGGGGCCAAGGCTGTTTCTGAGTGAGTGGAGCCGCAAGGACGGGGCCCCCTGGAGCCACTCTGGGCGCCTCGGATTCAGGGTCCTAAACCCTGGTCAAAACAACTGTGACGAGAACCGAGTTTTCGAAACACTCAATGTCAAAGAGATTTATTGTCATATGCATAGTGCAATGCAGGTCATTCTGGCCAATGAAACTCACTCAACGAAACTCGTCTCATTGTCTCAAGTCTTTCTATAAAATTGTTTGTAGAATTGTCAAACTTGTGTTAAAAGGATGTTAGGATTGTATTTTTTTAACACACAAATGATGCTTTTGCTAGACATTGAATGTTCTCTCTTTCATGCACTGTCACTCCCCGGCTTGTTTCCACAGCGTTCTGGAATCCGATCCAGAGTTTGGCTTTGAGCAGGCAAAGCGACAGTTGGAAGGTACTGCTCCTCTGTATCTCCACTGCTTCATGTGTGAAAAAACATTCTGTCTTGACCAACCTGCTGTCATTCAGTTGGCTTCCTCTAGTCACCGTTGAAAAGCCCCGAAAGGAGGATCAGCTACTGACACCTCTTCTCCCTCCTCCTCTAGAACGTCCTTGGCTCGTTGATGCTTTTGACCAATGGCTGGAGAGACTGAAGGTAAAAATGCTGCTCACCTCTGCTGTGTGATTTATTATATAGCTAATTTTTATTTTTTACAAAACATTTATGAACGTATAATATAAAGTAATAATCACGTATTGCAAAACCTTCTGAGGATGAGTGTTTTTTGCGTGTGTGTGCAGTTGATAGCGAGGCTGGTGTAATGTGTGTTGGCGTGATGCTGGGGAACTGTGAAGGAGAACTACTGACGCTGGCTCTCTCTCCACAGGGTCCTCCTCACAAGTGTGCCTTGTTTTTCGTAGATAATAGTGGGATAGACATCATTCTGGGGGTGTTCCCCTTTGTCAGAGAGCTCCTCTATCGAGGAACAGAGGTAGGGATCCCTGCCAGGACCGTAACCCTGACACACACACACACACACACACACACACTGCTTCCTTCACTCAAGATATTTCATTGACAACTGTGATTAGCAACACGACATCCATCATAACACTTCCAAAGTTCTTTCTTTCTCTCTTTCTTTAAAGGTTGTACTTGCCAGCAACTCTGCTCCAGCTCTGAATGATGTGACCAATGGTGAACTGCAGATTCTGACTGAGAGGATTGCTGCCATGGACCCTGTCATTCAGTGAGTTGATAAAAGCGCTCAGCGCATGGACCCTTTCATTCAGTGAGTTGTAAGCGCTCAGCGCTGTGTGGCCAACGCTGTGGTCGCTCCTGTCAGTCAGGTGACTCTGGAACCCTGGGAGAGGGGAGAAGGGAGGAAGCAATACTGAGAGGAGACGTGTGATGTTAGCTTCTCTCTCTTTCTCTCTCTGTCTCTCTCTCTCTGTGTGTGTCAGGACTGCCGTCAAGGAGGACAAGCTTGTCTTGGTCCAGAGTGGCTCCAGCTCTCCCTGTCTAGACTTGAGGTCAGTTCTCCTCTCTCCAACCAAATAACCACTGGCATTGTACCTGGATCTATACATGAATAATAATAACAACAACAGTAATCATAACAGCAATACAACTTACTATAATAATAATAATAAATTAACAATTTGAAAAATAGTCATTTCAAATCTGGTTAGCGTCAACCCCTAGTCTCAGGTGTGGAGGTTAGCGAGCCTGAGTGAGTCTCCCTGGTCTCCCCTCAGTCGTCTGGACAAGGTCCTTGCCATGGTTGTGCGCGAGCGCCACACCGACCTGGTGATCATCGAGGGGATGGGCCGCGCCATCCACACCAACTACTACGCGTCGCTCAGCTGCGAGAGCCTCAAGATGGCCGTCCTCAAGAACTCGTGGCTGGCCGACCGGCTGGGGGGCAAGCTCTTCAGCGTGGTGTTCAAGTACGAGGTGCCCCTGAAACCCCACCAGGAGTTGGCGGCGCTGACGCCGTCATGAGCTCCCCAGGACTCCTCCGGGCTGATTGGTTCTACAGACACAACTATAGGAGTGTACATGACATGCACCATACATGCTGTATCTATAGGAGCTGCTATAGGAGTATATCTGTAGGAGCATGTATGGACACCTGTGTTAGAGGTACTTCTTGGAGCATACATCTCTCGCAGCTTTACATAGTTGTATACATCCATAGGAGCTTCTTGTAGGAGGTTACATCAATATGGGCCTAACTGGAGTACAAGTCTATAGGAGCTACCTTTAGACACATCTATAATCGTGTCTGGGAGCAGGCTGGAGGAGTCCTGCTGGTGTTTATGATTGAATGAAATCACGACTTACCTGATGAATGGTACTGGCTCAGGCATTATCAATAACCAATGGACTCTGGATGATTTGAAAGACATGCGGAGGGATTTAATACGGAGTTGTTTCTTAATATCAAACTGTACTCATTGTTTTGTGTTTTATTCCGGTTTCACTAGAGCCTATACACAGTTAACCATGGTTTGCACCAACAACTTCAGTGTTCTGGCTAATCCACAACCTGAATATAGCCTACGTAAGCAGCCAAAACCAACTGTTGTTAGTGGTTGCTGGAGGTGTGTGTGTGTGTGTGTGTGTGTGTGCGCGTGCGTGCGTGCGTGCGTGTGCCAGCTCAAAAGAGGGACAGACAGTTCATGGAAACGAAATCTGTAATCAGCAAGTACCCCGTCGTCACGCGTCAGCATCCCAGCCGTTCCCATGGCAACGCTGCTCTGCCACGGTGGGTGGGTGGGTGTGGGAGTTTAGGGTGGTGGTGGGGGATCTCACTTGAATGTTATGATACCAGGGTAATTATCAATTTCACTGGCTAAACTTTTTTTCTTTTTCTTTCTCCTTTTCTTTTTCCCCCCTTCACGAAATGCGTTTAATGTGCCTTCAGGTTGTTGTCGTGATCAATGCAAGCGTGATTCGCACAAAATGTCACCATTTAGGTCCTCCGTTTAATGGAGAAATACAAGCACACTGGGATTGTCTACTTTATTCTGACAAGTGTCATTAGGAGTCTACCAATGAGTCCCCATTAGGCTGCTTGGTCTGTTGCTGCCCAGTCAGATAGAATAGCTGGGAAATGGAGGACCTAGAGGTCAAGACCAGAAGTATTCATACCATTATCAGGGAATTTGTTTTTAGCAAAGTAAATTAGAGCTCCAGAAGGTGGCAGTGTTTTACTGATATTTTCTGCAACCAGTACTTAATTCACTGTTATATTGACTTTCTATAGGTTGTCCGAATCAAGACTGTGAATATAACATCTAATATTACACTATGTTGATCTTTTTTTTCTTCAAGCAAACTTGACTCACTATAATCAGTAATGGATGTCCAAGTAATAGTATTAATGGTCAAATGTAAAAGGGAGACAAGGTAATGAGATTAGGACAGGAAAAAGGTATGAAGGTGAGAAGTTCCATCCTTAAAAAACATTTCACAAAAGCAA